>NW_025787173.1:0-10419 GCF_021130785.1 Homalodisca vitripennis
ATGAGGGGTTCTATTGTATTACAGTTCAATGTTTGATAATGTTCAAATAACTTACATATTCCATCTGTAAGTAAGATTATGGAGTCAATAAGCAAATCTGGACTCCAATATATTTATATAGTTTCCAAATTTGTGCTACAACAAAAGGAAATACATTTTTGTCACAAAAAAGTAGTTCTGTGGGCCCTAATACAATTTTTTCTAATCTAAACAACAGTATTTTATTTTTTATTTGTTCTATAGTTCTATTTGAATAAAAATACTTGAAAATCATTTGAATATTCTTTATTATTGTTTAAAATTACAATTTTCCCCATAAAATCGTTACCAATTCTGCCAAAAATGGATTGGATTACTTATTTGAAATTGAAATTCGAAAAACACAAGATCCTAAAAGGGTTAAGAAACAAAGAATCTTATTTTAAAAACTACCTCATTTGTACATTTACAACCCAGATAGAAACTAAGATTTATTTCATATGTAAAAAAATAATTGTTGATTACTTTAAAATAGTTTCCCCTTTTTTAAATTGTAAAAAAAAAAAAAAAAAAAAAAAAAAAAAAAATTAAAATGTTTTTTTTTTCTCATTTATATTTTTAATTATTTGGGGGGGCCCCCCCATTATAAGTTTCTGGTCTGTGACAGTTGAGGGAGTTGTAGAGAATATTCAGCGCAGTACCCAGCCAGGACAGGCCGACCAGGGCGGACCTTGGGCTTTCTTTCCAAGACGGACATTGCCAACTCTCGGTAAAGCGGATATGCCCGATTGAGCAGGGAAAATTGCGACCATGGGACTGTCCTAAAGTCTCCGAGTAAGTACATATAGTGCGGATTAGATTTTGGTTTTTTGTTTCCCTCCTTATCTTCTTCTTTTTTTTGTTCTCTTCTTTTCTCTTTTTCTCCCTTTTTCCTCTTTTTCTTTCTCTTTTTTCCCTTCTTTTTCCTCTCCTTTTTTTTGGTTTTCAGTTTATGTCTTTCTCTGTCTTTTTTTTCGTTTTCTATTGTCTTTTGTCCTTTCTATCTTTGTTTCCCTTTTATGTGTAATTTGTGAGCGGATATATCGAATTAATTTTGTTAATTGAGAATTTTTTGATTGTATCAGTATAGTCGTCACTTTGAATATAGTTATACAAAACTACTTCTTTTGTTATTTACAAAGAGTGGTGTGAATGATCAGAATATTATAAGTTAACGGTTTGCTTGGGGCTTAATTTTTGTTTTCACTCCATATGAGGGAAAATCGCAAGTTTGATCTAAGTATAAGAAATGTGTATATTTTTGTAATCTGACGAAAATTATAAATACATAAATTTATAAAAAAACGGCCAGGGGAGAGAGTTAATATAATGTGAATGTTTTACATTTGTGCCATTTGAGTTACTGCTACAGGGTAAGTCTATTTGATTTTTAAATGATTATTGACAAGGTAATAATATTATTTTCAACAAAATATGATTTTAAATGGTGAATTTTTATAATATATATTCATTATAGGAAATTATTTCTTTCTATTTCTAGATAAATAGCTTTGTCTTTCCTCTGTTATCACTTTAATTTTCTACCATACTGTTGTAAAATAATTAATATCCTTGTTCTTTCAAGCCATTTTTCTTGCTGGTTATATGATTGCCCCTAAAGTCGAGCCAGTATTTTAATTGTTTGACCAAGGGGTTTTACATACTCCACACAAAATCAAATCAAAACGAGCACCACCTTAATAAGTAGACATTGTTTTTACTAGAGTTTTTTACGAGTAGCTTATTGCTTTATTTAGTTTAACTTAGGCAATAAACTGTTGTACCAGTTGCTATACTGTCAAGCTATTATTTGAAACTTAAAAGAGACCCTTGGTGGTATAGTCTTTACAGTGGTCAAAACCCTTGTTCGCTTGGCTATGGAAGTGTGTGCCTTACTAAACCAAGATTTATTGTCTTATTGATTAGATATTTTGGAATTGGGACAATTTTAAATTGTTGGACATCTCACAGATTAACTTGATAGCATCAGTGTGGAAACTTTCACTCGTGCAGCCTACCAGGTCCAAAGAAGCTCTGGTTACGAGCCAGGTTACGCGCAGATGGCCAGGCACCCCTAGATGCGTGCGAAGAGAGGGTGCTAACAGTTGTGTGTTACTCATGGGTCCCAGCCGCCAACGGAGAATGGGAGCCAAGATCGGGGAAGACGTCATGGGGTGCGCAAGCTGCTCCGGGGTTTAATAACATTCCTACATATTGGCAAGGTTGGCGTTACAGTCATTTGTAACTCCTTAAATTACTCAGTCTGTTTTCTTTATTGTTACTAGGGCATAAGGAATTAAAAATTCAAAACAACAGAAGTTGAACAATGTGTTTTACAAGGAAAAAAAGATTTGACTTCTTTAAACAATAAACTGTTTAACATTTTGTGAAATGTTTTTTAAAATTTGAAGACCCTGTTTATTTGCAATTTTTTTCAAACTTACATGTAGGCTGAGTCAGTCAAATTGCATGGGAAACTTAGTTCTCTTAATCCCAGAATGTATTTTTATAGGACCATTTTTTTATTTTGTTTAAAAAAGCTCTTAACCACCATGAACCTCTGGCGTTCAAATTTACTGTTACAGTATCACACATAGTGTAATTCTTCAGGTCTTCTAGGATATCGCCATGGATACTAAGGATGGCTGATATTATGAGCTTAACCCTAGAAGTTTAAACACTCTAATCTCTTTATTCCAAAAATAGCACAGTGTTTTAGAGGTACTGGTTAAGAAGTTGAAACCGGAGGTGAATGAATTTGTGGGCGAGGAAAATAACTGACTTTAGTTTTGGCGGGAGGCTCAAAACCGAATGCCGATCAAGGACACTGAATTATTTGTATTGTACCGCTCATGTGAATCCTTCTACCCAACCCCTCTCCGCGAGTTTTCAACTGAATTCCGTTACTGTATTTTCAATTGTTTGTCGCCAGTTTATTAAGGTACGTTTAACTTTTTTGTCTTCTGCATCGGAAAATGGTGTAGTGAACGTACAAATTTTCTATATTTAAAACTTGGGAAAATATATGCAAGTGATGCATATTTGGTTATGTTCTACAATAAGATTTCACTTATGATCTCGGAAAACAAATACATTAATTTGATGGAAAGCCTGCTGCTTTTCAACAGGCAAAAAAACGCACAAATTAACAAAATCAAAGTTCAAGGACATAATAAATTGTTTTCCTTTTTTTTTTTCTAGAGGATTGTTTGTGCGACATTGATTGAGGCTAACGGGAGGTTAAGGCACTAGGACCAGTTGTTATCTTAAGGGACAGGAGAAGCTTATAAATTTGCACTTTGTTCCTGTAAGAAAACCTTTGCGCTGCTTCACAGCGTTGTCAGTGAAGGAGTTTTTGGGGACAAAACACCACAAAAATCCTTCATCTTAGATCTACTCGCCCGGACTTGGCCCCCTTTGACTATTTTTATTCCATGAAGTAGTCAGCTTTATTTGAAACGAATAAGATTTTATGAGATCTTTTTGATTAGCACCTTAAGGAAAAAGAAATGGAAGTCTTGAACAAGGGGTGTGGAATGATTTAGAGCATTTGTTTCTAGAACAGTTGGAAAAATATGCATTGGAGCGGATGTATGAAGATCAAGGAGAGTGAGTGTAACATTGAAGGGGATAACAATCATAATATGTAAATTATCTGTAAGTTATAACTTTGTTTTCAGCACTCAGTTCCGTTTTATTCTTCTAGCGATACCTTGTATTTTTTCTAGCATGATCTTTATTTTAACTACAACCAATCAATGGTCCAAATTTACACGCATATTATACCAATAATTTTTCTCTCATAGAGTGATCAGTATGAAAACATGGGTTTTTTTTTAACGTTTCAATTATAATTTGTTTATGAATCTCAAATAATAATCTGTGAATGAATAGTGTTGGCTTTCTGTAAAATTACAAGGATATGCACGAAAGTTTATTAAAAAAACTAAATATTTGAAGAACTTTTACACAACTTCAAAAGTTTGCAACGTTAATTATTAAAGTAAGTTAATGCTCATGGATATTTGGAGGTTAGGTACTCGTAGGCCAGCCCTAATTGTGGCAAGTGCCACTTCTAGAGTTAATGTAAATATAGGATATACATCTTGCATAGTGTTTTTCTGGTTTTTCGTTTTTTTATCAAAAACAGCCAGTCAAAAATATTTTCAGCAATAAAACATTGTTAGTTGTATTATCAGGATCCTATCCTTTAATGTTATATACCATTAATCAACTCCTATTTGTTTTCTTTGCAATGTTAAAGAAATAATTTATTTGATGCTTAACATATATAACTATTCTGATAACACGTACATTGGTGGACGTGGAAGTACATCATTAATGCTAATAAAAAGAATTGTCAAAAATCAAATAATTATTTTAGGGTATAAGAAGCACCATATCGGTATACGTTAAGTCAGTTACAGCTCACACGTTTTCAATGAAAACTCTGCTCTACGTTCAATTATTAAGAGTTTTCCATATTTATTTTGTTCTAGCTTCAAGATAAGCTGCACAAGTCAGCAAATTCTTTAAGTTTTCATGCATTAATTCGCTATCATTAGTAGATTTACAGTGGTGGTTTCTGTCAAGTTATCACAAAACAGATGGTGCCCATAACTTTATAAAATTAATAAAGAACACAACTTGATTCATATAAAACAAAAATAAATTTAAAATGCTCAGTATCATTAAAGTGTGTTTTTATTTACTACAGTTTAGGCAGTTTCAACCAATTAATCGACGAGAGGGCATAGTGTATAGTTGACTTTATGAGTTCATAGTTGGAGATTTTTAAATTTTTGTTTTACGGACACACTGTTTCTCAGGAAAATAAATAACTCTACGGACATTTATTTGACTTATCCAACCTTGTCAATCAATCTCTCAGTTCGATTTGAATCTTTTTTTCATGATTCCCAATTTGGCTTTGTAACTCTCTCTCCCTCAGTTTGAGAAAGAATATTGATTAAAAACAGGGATTTCACTGATGTTTTCGCAGGTTAGTACGACTTTCGTGTTCAGAGTAGACATAAGAGGATGGAAATGCACCCTCTATAAGCTTCAGTGACAACCGAGGGCGGATCGAATCACATGGGCTGACCGTCGTTCTCAAACAGCTTCATACACAGCAACTTCCTGAAGCCAGGCCAGTTTCTGTGAACATGTGGCTAAACTTATCATCAACCCGAACAGCGAAGGATGACACAGTCACACCTTCCTGTCTCTCGGGTGCCTGTTCGAATCCCTTCACAGGTCAGACTGCAGCAGTCACTCCTTAATAGTAGTTTGAAACCAGCTTTTCTTGTAGACTTTAGTTAACTGCTGGATACCGTAATTTTCTTGTAATATGACCCACAAACGCTTCATTTTAAGAATTTCAGATTTTTTGTGTAGGTATAGTAAAAAACGTTTCAAATAAACGTTAAGTATTGAAAATCCCTAAAAATTTATATAATGTAGAGGGTAGTTTAAATATCTGTAGAAATATATTTTTCGGAGATTAAAGTTTTTTTTTAGCATAGTCTCCTCTTAACGAAATTTTATGTAATTGCCATTCCATTCTTTTATCCATTTCGCACATAAAAAGAATTTATAAGTATTACAAAATCATAGGTTCTTTTTCAAATTATCTTCATCTTCTTAAAACAAAGATCTCTTCTGATTAAATACATTTTTTTATTTTGTAAACTTGTAGTAAAAAACTTTCTCCAGTGTGAGGGGACTATTTCTTAAACAATGTTAAGAAAGTGGTTTGTCTGTGTTTTTTGCTCCACAATCGTCCTGTTGTAACTGTTGTTGTGAAAGTGTAATAAATTTCACTGAGACAGCTGTAAACTGTATCCCCTCTGAGACCAACACAAGAAGAATGTTTAGATCAATTTTCATATTTTTGGAAATTCATTTGGAGTGTTCATGAATTCAATGCCCAAACATCATAATAGTTTTACCTTTGATTTATGTATGTGCCAGCCTTGTGTGTATTGTATGTGTACGTAATTCGTAATGGGTTGTTGTAGAACAGGTCGGTGCCCTAGGTATATCCCTGGTGGTGGAAGGTGGTAGTGGCTGCAGGAGTCAACAGGTACAGACCCATTCACGAGGTGGGTACCCGTTACCGTTTCCTGGGCTGCTGGCTGGCCCACCCAAACCCAAGGTTCCGGGATGAAAGCACCACCGATCTCACCAATTCCAACTGGTTGGTGGTCACTAGTCGGTTAAATGTGCCTGAATGGATAACAACCCGGCCGGCCTCTTCCCAGCAATCTGTTCCCCGCCAAGACCAGCTACCTGCGATTTGACCCGCAGGGCAATCTTCAGCCTATACAAGGTTCAGTATTAATAGTCTGACATATTCTATTGTATTTGTGGATTCGAACCACAGTAAAAATTAACAGAATTTGGATAGGTGTGGAGATCTCTACATTTTACCAGTCTTCTTTTAATCAAGACCTTTTCAATGAGGTCGCACACAATGAGTTTTTTAAAGTTAAAAACCGGTTTACTTGCCATCCTACAAAAACACATCCATTGCGTTGGCCCAGCGTGTGTTCCGGTTATTGTCGATTCTGTGTCGAGCTTGTGAATCCGGTGAATTTCGGAAATATGTAAATTAGAAAGTGAATATAGCACAAAAGAACGCATCCGTAGAATGTGAAGAGTGGGTTTTGGTGAAATGATCTGGTGAAGTTTTTTCCCGATCCAAAAAAAAAGAAAAAAAAACCGTGTTATGCCTTCCACAAAAAACCCGCCCTTTTGCACCCGTTATTTTTTATGGTAGGTTGTAGGCGAAATCCAAATTCCTTTTAAGTGTTTATATAAAATTTATATACTTGTTTAATAAGTCAAACGAATGAATTAGCAAGGCAAATTATTAACATGTTATTTCCAGGAAAACCATCTACAAGAATAATTAAAAAACTATAAAGGCACTTGGATGTGAATTAATTATTATCTTTAAAAAACAAGACATGCCACGTAAAGTCTTCTCAACAAACAAATAAGGTCATAAAAAGTTGCACGAGGTTTAAAACATTGCTCTTATGACGGCTAACGATCAAAAAGTAGCCACCAGTACAGCCTGGCTCTTAACTGCGGCTGACTACCTTGAGTGTGGCCGACTCGTATACAAGTAAACTCAAGATTAAAAAATAACTCAGTATGGGAGCCGCACTTAAATGTGTTTAAGAATGGTCATAACTTTTAGGCTAGGATTTAAGTTAGCAGATTTATTTGAATTGAACATGTATGTAGACAAACAGAGCTTAGTGAGCTTCATTTACAGAGGAGGGGCTTCTTAGAGCATGCCTGTACAATTGTTGATTTTAAATGACTGAAAATTAACTTTTAAAAATTTAAAAAAAAATTTATATGTTGCAGGCGTGTTGTATAAAAGCATGTCATGTAGTTTAATAGTTTAGGCTTCTTCTAAAAGTCTGGAGCATGGATCAATATCTTCAAGTTCTTATTTGTTTAAGATATGAACTTAAATAAAATGTAATGTATCTAAGCTTGTAAGCCTGAGAGTGCTGAAAGGGATTATTTGGCATTTAAACATGTTAACCAAAACTAAATGAGTGGTCGATCTCTTCTAATAGGAATTAATGACAATTGTCTTTTGTTTGTGCTGTATAGATTTTTATGTATATGACAGTGGACAGAACATATATCGTCTAGATATAAATTTTAATAAATACAAATAGTTACAAAAAAACAACCCTACCTATTCTTGTTGGCTGTTAGCAAATGTGCTCTTTGTATTTTGCCATAAGAAGGTACTTTGAAAAAAGTAAAAATTTAGACTTCTTTCTTATCTGCTAAAACGTTTACTCCCTTAAAAGTATGGAGGACAAATTTGAGTCCACTCACTCTTTAATAAGTGACAAGCCATAGAAAGTTCCTTTACCTATTATGAATGGATCAAACTAAACAAATTAAAGCTCAGATAATACATTGGTTTGAAGCTCTAATTCTTTAACAACCTTATATTAAAGAATAAACCATGATTAATTATGATCGAACTCCAAGTCTTTTCTAATCACTTGTGTTGTTAATACAGTGTTCTTAGTCTATTTATGTTTCTAGTTGTGGAATGTGTTAAAAAAAAATTCACTTTTCAACTTAAATCATACAAAACTCGCTTTCTCAATTGTTTCAATTTGTTATTGCTGCTGACAAACTTATAGAGCTGAATCAAAGGCAGCCAGAACAATGTGTCGCAGGGATGACTCCTACTGGCTAGTAAGTGAAGCTGGGGAACCTAGGGGCGGGGGCCGGACTTCTGCGGCACTCACCCATCTTTGGAGGTTTCTCAATTGGCCACCAGGCAAGAGTTCTGGCGAGTTATTCGGCATCACCTTAATTTACTTAAGAGGAGTGAGGTTGTATATTTAATTAAATTTAGCTTGCTTTGCTGTGAAGAGTACTTATGAAAAAAGGATGTCGTTTGTGATCAAACCAGTTTTATTAATACAAAAATAATCTTTAAGTACATTTAAAACACACAAAACAATACTTAATAAACTTTTATTTTTGTAAAAATGTGAAACGCTTTACCGATTTGGCGCAAGGATGACAAAGCAAAATAGTGAACGCGTTCCACTTGTTTACAAAAAAATAAACGTTTTAAGTTAGTGGTTTGTGTGTTGTAAATGTACTTAAGTCTAATTGTAACACCAAAGTACAAGCTCCATCTTCAAACCAATACCAAATTAATGTAAGTCTTTTTTGCAATAATGAGTGTATATTAATAAGGTATTTTATCCCTTATATCTTTGTACGTCTAATTATGTTGTAGCGTACATTGCAAATACTTCTCTATATTACGAATTATACCTTGAAGGTTGTTCTATGTATCTATGGAATTGAGACTTTTGTATAGTTTGTTGTAGTATGTCTATCCACAACTACGCCCATGGAATGTTCAACCTCTGTGTAAAGTTTGTGGGGCGGTCTGATCTTGGGCCCGGATACGTCTGTTTTAATAGAGTCACATAGATGTTGTACAAAGGATATCATGTTAGTGTACTTGGACGGCAGATACAATTTGTTCCACACCAGTTTTCCTTTGGTAGTGCTTATACTGTTCTTTGCATTGTGTCAGTAGGAATTATCTTGCGTTAGAATATGGTTTTCACCAATAAAAGGAGTAATTTGTATTGACATAATAAAGTTCCACTAAAACTGATTTGAAAAGATTAAAAATTACCATTTTTCTTTATCAACACTTGTAAAAACTATTTGTTTGTATGATTTTTTATTTCAAAATTTCCACAGATTTTATCACCCAAATAAATACTGTGTCTCATACCTTAGTTTCCCCCAAACACAATCAAACAAAAATTATCCCATTATGTTTATTTTTGGAATAAGCTTGGTAATTATTTTCGTGGTAACTTACACAAACACCAAAAAGAGTGCGGGGGGTGGGGGGGATTGGATGAACTGAGAGAGAGAGGTTGACCCTAATTCATACAATGCCTTGGCGACCACCAGCGCCACCCCCTAGAAAAAGTTGTTTTTGGGCTCTCAAAGGGTTGACAAAAGGCAACTGTTTTCCATTTTCCCAAAGGCCCAGAGATATTATTTAGAATTTTAGTTTCATTAAATACTCAGGTGAAAATTAATAATATCCAGTAATGGTGTGGCGAAGGGAAAATTGTGTTTTATATAATGAGAGAGTTATTTTTTCTCATTAAAAAAAAAAAAAAAAAAAAAAAAAAAAAAAAAAACAAACAACAACACAGTTATTTGTAAAATCTCAACGAGACAATTTAAACTGATGGAATGGACTTCTGTGCTCTAAATAGTTTCATACAATACACTAGTATTAATGTTATATTATCTTAGTGATAGATTTGTTCGTTGTAGAGGTGGTATTTCCTGTGCTGGGATGTGAACACGACTTGCTTTACGCAACTCTGACCAATCAAATGACCAGCGTGGATGTGAGGGAACCCCAGGGGGCGGAGCTTGATGACGGTGTTGGAGAACAACCTGAGTCTTCTCTGAGACTGCCACCAACCAAGATGCTGGCTCTTAGGGTTACACTGCAAAAATGATGACGTCCACAACACGCGCGGCGGAGGCCCTGGTCAACAGCAATAGAGACATTTCACTCCTTGCTGCAGTACGGCAAACTGGCCAACCAGTAAAGCCAACAACAACTTGCAGGTAACTCACACTAGATGTTATCCTATTTTAGACCAATGAGCCTTTCATTCTGTAACATTAACATTTTAAACTGTAGAGAGTCCAAGCACACAGCATCAACAAAAGTGCTGTGCGTTACTTTCATGGTGATTTAACAGTGCAGAAGTGTATTTGCATGCGTATATACTATCCTGTGTCCGAGTTTTTTTCCCGTAAAACAACGTGAGCCTAGTTTTTGCATGATATTTT
>NW_025787174.1:0-14916 GCF_021130785.1 Homalodisca vitripennis
TTTTAATCTGAATTTTTCAAAATATTCGCGAGGCCTCTCTGCCCCCGATTTACTATTTATGTTTCTTGGAGATACAGGTGATTACACAGTACGTATTATTAAATATAAAAAAGATTAAAGAGCTGCTCACGTTATCTGAGCTTGAAATTTAGAGGATGAGTTTTTCATTTTTCTCCGACAGATTTGCGGAGGCGACCAACCGTATAGGCCCGCACTGATCCTGATGGCTTAGGGAAATTTTCGATCTGCTACTTTCCCGACCTTCAAATCAACATCCCAGATTGGTCCATACTTTTCCGGACGTCAGATTCCACGTTGGACGATCTAAGTCACGTGATATGAAGTAGGAGAAGTACCAAATCGGAAATCTGCCACGCCACACTGGTTTGCGAAAAAATAGAAGACATCCCTCAATGATAGTACGACAAATTCAAGCTCAGTTCACGTGCAGTGCTTCGTAAAGGTTAATTTTATTATAACATTGTGGTACGTACTAGTAAACCACGTTTATGATAGCATAATCACCTACTTGATATACGCGTAATAACAAGTAGTAGATAGGAACAGAGTGGCATTCAGATAATAAACCATAAGAAAAAGTACTTTTTAATTATAGTAACTTCATTTTGATTTTGGATAATCCTAAAAAAGTTGCCCTTGCGGAATTATTTTTCTTTGCGCCCAGACAATTAACATAGAAAACGTTTTTCTTTCTTGAAATGAGCTAGACTAAGAATGTGTACAAATAAAACTACTAATACAATTTCAAACGAGGACCTAATTAGCTATATGTTAGAAAAATTAACACCAAGAAACTTCCCTAACAAAAAAGCTTTGAAAGGGGTGTGTTTCTTAGTGCTGATTATGCATCAATGTTCTTCCACTTATTAAAAAATGTTAAACTTATTCCTATCCAATATGTTTGATAACATCTTTTGTAATAAATTGATTTATTTATACCACAATTTCCATCCGATTTATCAATAGTATACAATATTCAAGATCGTGTGCGTGAACCCAAATTCGTACTATTAATACCAGCTGTTTTTGTTAATTATAACATATATAACAGCTGTCCTGCATGTACATAAATTTTCGTCCTACTCACAGTCCAATTACTAAGGGCGCCGGGCCCGGTTTAATTATTTGAGGTATATATTTGTGGTTGACCTAGTGGTGTTTTTAAATCTTTCCTCACAACTTTAGTAAATTTTTCATTTTAAATTTGATATGGAAATTGATTCGTGAACTTCACACATTGGGTGTATCTGAGTGTGTTTTTAAAAGTAATGTGTTACAGTTAAAATTGTTAGCCTAAAAAAGAGAGGAAGTGAATTTAATTGGAGTAGGTATCATTATCATGCAGGTCAAATGTCTTACTTTCTTAGACTATTTAACCTCCAAGTGTTATTAAATAGATGCAAGACAACTTGGTAGAAGCTATGTTTTAGCAAGTATTTATTTGTTTGACAAATGTTGGACATTTCAATATCATTGTCTGGTGCCCGGGGGATATTTATTGGAACAACACTAATGAAATTGTTGACAAAAACAATCAAAGAAAAAGTGGGATAGGGTAGAGAAACTCATCACATGTCTATATTCAGGGTATTGACTGTTTGTATTGTTTGCCATACTTGGGTAATAAATATTTGGACAGAGCCATTTTGCCAGGCGGACTTTTCGAACTGATTGTTATGAAAAAGGTTTATCATAGAGATCAAATTTGGTTCTTTTGTTCGCTTCAATTTGCATCTAGCAGTGTTTTTTTTCTGACCTTGAAGACTACTTATGAGCAATGTTACCATGGAGAAGTCACTAAAAAGGAAATTATTACAAAAGGAAAGAGGTTGTACATTGCAGAATGGGTTGTGTGGGCCGCCAGCACAAGTTGTAAACTTCTATTTTTTGCCAACAAGATTCAGAGTTTTATATGACAACACAAATATCATTAGGGTATGATGTTTACACATCTTATGTGAGACATGATAACTCAGATGAAGAGAAACAAACCAACTTAGCTGTTATAAATGAAGATTCCAGAGACACTAAAGAGAATTCATAAAATCCAAAGCTTCTATCACGAGTTGCAATATTTTTCTTTACTATGCGCTTACATTTTTCATCTGGTGAATCTCCCAAAATTTTCAGTGAGTAGCTGTGAATATATATTTGATTTGTGTTTTTTCCATAGAGCATTTAAATTTGTTTGCCGTATGCTTGGATTTAAAATTAATTTTTTCTTCTTTATGAAATCTATTGCATTTTTTGTGTTATTAAAATTTGTATAGCTAATAGGTAATATAATACTAGATTTGTCTGTCAATTGTGTATAAATTACTCAAAACCCAATACAGGGATTTATACTTTCTCTTGTAGTACTAACAAATAAAGATTATATCAAGATTGTAACCAAATTCTTTTAAATTTAAAAAAGAGGGGTTTAGGGAGATATGATAAGCGGGCTCCCAAGTTTCTTTTTTGATGATCGAACGAATGAGTGTAATCATCGTATAAGCCTAATATTTCGTCATCTAGAAATCCCTTGTACTATTCAATCGATCAAATTAATAAGTATCCAATAGGTTCTCAAGTAACAATCAAAGTTCTATAACATTTAAATATGAAATTTAATATTTTACAGTGATCAAACAAAGATTATTATAAATAATCAAAATTATTCTAAAACTGAAGTACGTACCATCGATTTGCTGCCTCTCATAGTTACTATGATGTTTCTTTCACCACAAAACTTCACATAAATGGTTTATTATACGGAGTCCAACAAGTTTGAACGCCAACTAAAAGACATGTCATTATTCATCTTCTCAAAAGCAATTGTTGTGGTAGTTTTACTAAAATTGGACAGTGCGCCATTTTAAATAATAAATGTTACTTGAATCTTAAAATTTAAATTACCATATGTTGTAATTAATTATGAAAAGGGTTTTTACAGCTGTTTTGTATTTAGATTTTTTAAGTTAATTGTTCAAAATAAATTGAATCACCTATCGATTGATTTATATCGATGGTTGTTTGTGTATTAAGTAATATTGTTTACCAATTTCGATATAAAAAACCGGGTCCGCTTATCGTACCCCTAACCCTAAAAAGAATATATACTTTAAAGCTAAATTATATATGACTTACTTGAGTTACAATGTTTGTGATTTCGAAATAAAAATAATTGTTATAAGAATGTTGATTTTTAACGATCGATGAACTATAAATTTAGGTGGTAACATGGTAGTTGTTTACCTAAAAAGGAGATATACAGTGTCTGATTATCAAATTAACATGATTTTCGAGTCGATATAATAATTTACTAGTTTATTTGGACCTAGTTATCAGAATTCAAGTATTTTTGACCATTTCAAATGTAGTAATTGAAACTTTACCTCTATTTGGGATCTGGATATATTACAAGTTACTGTGATGAGTAAATGTACATAAAATGTTACAGAACCTATTCCAGTGTTTAGAACTTCTTCAAAATTATTAAACTAAATTAGTGACAAGTGGTACATCGGGCGTGCAATTAATAAGCGGCCAACACCATCAAATCAAATCATTCAAATAATTCAATGAGTTTATTGAATCCATCAATATTTATGACTATCTAAAAATTCATTCCTGAAACAGCAAAATGTTGAATAAAATTATGTAATAGGTAAGCAGGTATTTTCAAATTAAATTGGTAATATGTTAATTGATTAGTATTAGATATATTGATTTTTTTCATCGTTTAAAAAATTAATTACAGTACAACAATAAATAAATAGAGAATTAAGTCTTAAAATATTTTTAAAATTTTACAAAGAATAAGAATGTTAAAATTTATTACTTTTACTAATCTTTTAAGGAATAAACGTGTCTGACTGCCCTTTATGACCCACAAGAACAGCAGAGGTTAAATACCAACCAATTATACTTGGGTGCCATTAGTCCTCCCAAATACCAAACACATGATTTTGTTTTGAAATAATTTGCAAATAATGTCTAACTGAACTGTAATATGCATTTTATAGATGAAGCTATATATTAATATGTAAAAATAGGTGTATGTATTCAAGGAAATTTTAAAAATTTAAATTTAATAGAAATAATGTGGGTAAATAGACTTTATTTTAATATGTACTGTTGGTTTTGCGTCGAAGCTGCGTGCAGTACAAGACGATTATTATTACATGTGATAATACATGTATGGATCAGCATTTATAAAAGTGCTTTGAAATGGATGTACCACCAACTAATGTGTCCATTATCTCTGTAAAACCATTTTAAACCAATTGATTCAATTTGTTCATAAATATATTTTGAGGACCAAAATTCACATTTTCAGTCACCCCAAATTTGGTCTCTTTGCTGTGCAGATGTCAATAGTGTACTCAATAAGTTAAAACAATTTTACTTTACTGAATTAAATAAATTTTTATATCAATAAGTATTATTGTTCTGGTAAATGGAAAAAACTGGCAATGCATTACTTTTTAAATAATCTAGGTTAAATGTTTTTATATTCGATAGTTTAGTCATAATGAATTGGCGTCAAGCACATAAAACTCTGCTTCATTAATTATTTTTATTGCCATACACGTGTTTCGGTATTCCAATCCATCATCAGTGTGGTCAAATAACACTGATGATGGTTGAATCCCGAAATCACGTTGTTATACCAATAAAAAATTTTAAAAAAAGCAGGTTTTAGTTTGACCATTCACTTATACCAATATAAAATTATAAACCTTATAATGGGTATGGAGTTACAATAACATAATCGATAGTTTAGATATTTCTAAATTAATAGTTGATTCGATTGTGTGTTGGTGGCCGTTTATACTACTGTAAAACTGTGACACTTTGTCTATTTATTCCCAAATATTTTGTAGAAAATATTAATGAAAATATAGGTAAGTAGAGAAAATATTCTCAGTTAGATATTGTCTTCTTTCATGGATACATCTTTCTAAAAGTTGTTGCCTGTTATACTGAAGTGTATTTTTGTTTGTGTTTCATAAGCTTTTGGGTAAATTAATAATATTATTTGCATAATTTTATGTAATCCGACCCTTAACTTTTGTTTTCATTAATAACTGTAAGTATTAAAATGTTCAAATTATCATCCTTTATTAAAAATCATTGTTTACACATAATCGAAATATAAAACTATTAATGAAATAATTAAAATATAGAAACAACCCTATCACAAGAGTGATGTGACTTACGCCCTTTTAAGTAATAACGTTTATTCATATGGAGACGTCTTCTCCCGTACTTAATTAGTATATAACTGGACATATAAATTGTTAATTATTTGATTAATATAATTTTTTGCCTAATAATAAGTTTTAAGTTTTTGAATCTGTGACTACCATCTTTAACAAATTGTGTGATTTGGAACATCCCTTAATATTTTAATGAAACCTCACATTGTTATTTGTTAGTATTAGCATGGACTATATCATAATTGTAATAAAATGGAGAGTACATAAAGCCGGATTCTTGCCAGTATAGATTTTAATATTTTATACTAAAAAATAAATTTTTCTAAAGTACCAAAAATTGAGGTTAAATTTTAATATAAGTACTGTTTAATTCGAAGAGATAACAAATTCCAAAAGTTCAATAATATAATATAAGATACTATATAAAATAGTATCATGATAAAATGTCTTATAGATCTCTAGTATAATATAATTATATAATTGAACTTATAATTTTTTTTGTGCGGGGTAGTCTATGTTACAATTCACCACTTGTGGAAATATGGACAATCAGCATGTTTAACTTCCAATTCTCACTGAATCAGAAAAAAATTGATCAGGATATTTCTTCATTCAAATTAAAAAATAAGTAAGGCTTAAAACAATTAGACAAACCAAGCTTTATAATTATTATTAAGCATAAGAGTGGTAAATACAGTTGGACCTTGATAATACTCCAACCCTCACATAACTTAATCCCTGATTTTTAATGTTAGGATTTTATCGAATCCTATTGAACTTCTCATTAACAGTCAATAGTTAATATTTAGATGTTTAGATGTCTGGATACTGTGCAAGGAACACTCTAAAAATTCAAAAAGTTATAGCCACGGAAAACTACTTATAAGTCAAATCAATCTCTATAAAATGAAATTTTTTAAAGATCTTTCACCACTGGCTGTAAATTTACAACGTTCTTACTCGTAGTTCTCATTACCCACACTTTTGTGATTTGCTATAGTGCATTTGTGAATGTGGTACATTAACCTGCTGTGTGTACTCTAACTAAACAATATTTTTTATTTTTGTTTACTCTGTTGTTACATGTGTACCATGATTGTGAAGTCAATGATTATTGATTTAAATGATTAATTGCACATGTTTACTGTCTAGTAACAATACATACAAGTTTAATTACATTCTTGAATCCTTTCTCATTACTTAAACTTAAAAGATTTTTACCCTTGATAACTATTGAATTTTGTTTTACACTAAATAATTTGATACCTCTTAATATTTTCTCCCATATCAGGTTTAAGTTATATTAAGGTTCACGTAAAACATAATTATTTTGTTTGATAATTTATTTTTTATCTAAGGGGACTAGGATTAATTAAGAATAAAATGTTAAAATGTACAATTGTTGAAATAAAATATACACTTGAGGTAAATTTATTGATGTTAAATAGCTTGATTTTATTCAACCGTGTCTTTAAATTCCACGTTACCTTTTCTATGTAAAATTCGGTTTCTTTATTATCTTACATTCATTTTATCTCATATAGACCTTAAACTATTAAACCTTAGATGTGGACTTTGGCTTCAGATGGTTGACAAGTTGTGAATTTTAAAGTCCTACTGTAAAATCTTCCTCACGCGTCACAGCCAATTTTTCAAGTTTCTTTTTATGATGTACAAACAGTAGGGTTTCAGCTCTTAAGTTATTGAGAGAAAAAAAATATAACAATGTAATGGAAAATAATATTATTATACAGTATTTAGTGTTATTTACCAAAACAGGATTACGTTCCTTTACTGAAAAAGAGGAAAAATTTTAGTTCAAAAAAAAAAAAAAGTTTGCAGTTATATTTTTCTAACTAAAGGTAAAAAAGATTACATTGTGTATTGTAATTAGTTTAAAACCAGAACAAAAGTCTGGCATGACTAGGAAGATAACGTGATTTGGCATCAGAAACTCCAATTTGTATTTAGTTTAAGTGTGCTCAAAAAATGAACATTGAATGAAAAATTAATTTAAATTTATTTTTTTTTTTTTTTTTTTTTTTTTTTTTTTTTTTTTTTTTTTTTTTTTTTTACTAAGATATACTATATTGTATTGCTATCCTGACCATTCATTTTATTTTAAGTAATATTTACAAATAAATATATTAAATATTCAATTATTTTAAAAAATGAACTTTTATGTAATAAGCAAAAAACTATTCTTTTCTGTTATACATAGTATTTTATACAATTTAACATAATAATTAACTGAAATGTCACCGAATTTATAATGAAAATATGGCCCTCCGGGTGAGCATGGACATTTTAATTCATTAAGAAATATATCACAAAAAAATCTTAAAAGCATTAACCTCTTCCCGCATAGCGGCACCATACGGGTGCCACATGTTTTTTGTTATCATTATATCTAGGTTTTACACAAAAAAGTCTCCTTAAATGCATGGTGGCATCAGTTACGGTGGCCACTAGAACAGTTTACATACAATCTGATGACTAAAAGTCTGATTTAGATCCGTACTTTTTTTTTTGCCTCCATGGAAACACTGTTTACCATTATTGTTGGAAGTTGTTCTCAAGTTTTTAAAACTGATGTTTATGACACTTGGATGGTTGTCTATAGGTAAGTAAAAACTACTTTTCTTATGGTAATGGAATGTGTAGTTTAAGATTTTTTAAGTTACTTGAACTGTTTAGAAATTAGTTTGGTATGTATAAGCTAAAATGTAAGTGGCACCATATGGTGCCACTATGGCATTAGGGGATGTCTTTTCTTATGAAGGTTATGTTTTAAAATCTTTCTCGTTTTTTGTAAAAACAAAATTTTTAACTGATTTTTATACTTCCTAAATCGTTTATTTGTTTTAAAAATTAGTGGTTAGATTATTATAACCATACAAATGGGACTAAAAAAAAAACTTGGCAACAAAAAATGCCTCCGCTACTTCAAACCTGCCTTATAGACTTTTTATTAGCTGATGGCGTTGTGTGAATTTGACTATGTATTTTTTAATTTACTCGCAATTCATAAAAAATACTAGCAAAACAATTTGTTAAAAAATTCTTATCTTCATTCAACATCCTAAACATTTCTAATTATGAAACTTTCATATGCCTAATGTTTCATTGTTCAAAATTTCTGTTTTGTTAAGCCATTGATTTATTTTAACATTTCCTTTACTGTGGTTGCATTTTTTTAAATCTGTATACGCCTTTTCTTATATACGATTTGTTTTTCAATGGTGTTCCAAATTGGATAGAAGATGTGCGAGACGAGGATATTGCTTTATTACTCGGACAGCAGCTGCGACCGAACTTGAAATACCATCTGACTCCGAATTGGATTATATTGGAAGTGGAAGATGAAGATGATTGACGGGAGATGACTGACAAAGAAAGAGTGGAGCTTGCAGAAGTTTCTTATCTGAGGAAGCAGGTATTCTTGAAAACACTGAAGATGCAGGTAGGCCAGATTACAATGACTTTTGATTTGTTTGGAGTAGCAGGAGAAGCAACCAGAACCAGAGAGGCCTGATGGTTTTTGAAAGTGGAAATAAAAGTGTAGGCTTTACTAATAAATTTAGAGTCAAACTACTGGGTAGCCCTATACCTAGTACTTCGTCGAAGGCTGTCACATTCAACTACCAGTAGGCCTACCCCTAAGTTACAAAGTAATGATCACTTGTACTGTTTGGAAGAAAACAGAATATTAGATAATACCATACAAAAAAAAACTAAGGCAGTGTTCAAACAAAGCTTGTGGTCGCTTAGCCTAAGAAAGAGGCCTAAGTAAAAAAAGAAAGGTTTAAAACGAATACGTTCAAAAATAAGAAACTTCCATTTTTTGGACCTCCCATTGAGTGGGAGGCTGGGAAAGGACATTGAGTTCACCTACAAAACATCCTCCTTTCAAAGGTCAGGTGTCTGTCAACAATGATGGGGAATCGGCCCATTGACTTTTTTAGTAAACTGTTTCCTGACTCATTGTTTGATCTATAGTTTTAAATGAAACAATTAGATATGCTTTTCAACAAGGAAAAGATGAACTTTAAGCTGTCAAAGCAAGGAGAACTCAAACCCTTTTTTGGTATCAATTATTATGATGAAGTATATCCGATATATCCAGGAAAAGCAGGATGTACTGGTCATCCATCTCAGGTTTACGAATGGAGTTTATTGCTAACACAATGTCCTGTAACCGTTTTGAAGAAATAAAAAAGATATCTTCATTTTTCCTACAATGATGGATGAAGAAACTTTTAAAAAATAGGACACATTTGGAAAAATTAGGCCTGTGGTAGAAAAGTTACACATCAACGTTCCATAGTGCTTAAATCTGTAGGATGAAAACCAATCCATTGATGAAATGGTTTTATTCCTTTTAAGGGGCGCAGCCACTTGAAACAATACATTGAAAAATCAAGCCCAATAAATGGGGGGTTTAAAGTTTGGGTGACGTTCCAGTTCCACAGGCTATGTGAATTGTTTTGATGTTGCTATTCAGGCAAAGAAAACCTTACCAAGAACAATATTTAGGCCCCAGTGTGGAGGATATGGTACTGCGTCTCTTTGTTCATGGCATTCAAACACTTAAACATTAAACCTTTTTAGTGGATAATTTTTTTGTTTTCAATTCCTCTTGTTAGAGAACTGAAAGACACAAAAAAGGTAAAATATTTGTTATTGGCACAGTCAGGCTTGACAGGATCCCAAATGAAGACAAAACAGTGCTTAGTAGCTCCAGAAGCTACTTAGTAGAGTGTCAAAATGTCGATTGTCCACATCATCAGACAATGTTACACTCCCTTTTGAGATGGATGGACACCAAAAGCAGTTCACGACAATTTCCGACATATGCTGCTGGGTTCTCAACCAGGAAGACACAGTAAGTCGTTGGGATAGGTCGAAGAAAGATACCATCTGAAGTAAGTCGTCCTTATGCAACTTCAACAATATAATATGTTCATGGGCGGAGTGAAGTTGATCTTGGTAGATCGGATTGGATTGCACACTACCCCCATGGGTTTTCAAGAACAAGAAGTGGTATTTTAAGAATTAGTCTATTCATTTCCATAAATATTCACAATTGTTGATGCTTGGCTCTTGTTCAAAGGTCGAGGGAACCCAAAAACAACCTACTTATTCCCCACTTTTGAAATTTAAAGCTGCCATAAGCCACATCCCTAATGGCTCAAGCCTTCGCTTTCCAAAAAACGGGGAAGACCTTCAACTGACTGTCAAGAACCGATGAAGAAGAAACAAGCTCCTACCTTAGATGGCTGTTGAGGTTCGGTATGATGGAGTTGACCACATACCCGAAAAAAAATTGATACCGTTCATTCCGCCAACAAGATGTCCACGACAGAAGCTGCAAAAGCCGCGAACAATTCGATTTTTATGTGGAAAAATGCGATGAAACCAGTGTGTCCCACATGCATGGAAAAATTCCAACAGAAAAGTGGAAGATGGATTGGAGTATTGCTTGTAATACATAAAATAAATGCAATTTTAAAACCCCTCAAACTAATTGTTTAATTAAACTTTTACTCTAATTTTGACTTCAATTATTGTTATATCTATGGTGGCATCGCACGCCCCGCTCTGCCGGTGCCCAGTTTTCACACGGTCCCCACCACGAGGCATGGTTGGCACCATTTGGTTGCCAGATAAAAATAATAGTTGATAAATGAAATATTTTTTTTGAAAAAAAAATTATTTGTTTATTAACTTATGAAAACATGTAATTAAAAAAATTATTACCATTAGGATTTTTTTGGAGCCCCTAGAGAAATTCATGCGTGAAGAGGTTAAATTTTAAAAAGAACTTCTACATTTATTTCCATAACTGTATTTTTGTAAAAACAATGTATCTTATTACATTAAATTTGTTATACTACATATTCGTATTATAGCTAGACAGTTTATGTGAAACAGTAGTCACACTGACTGCAGCCCCTGACATCTTAACAGCACATTGACCTTGTAAGACTGGGTCTGGTCACTCAGTATAGAAAGATCACGTCAGTAAGGTCATAAAGGTTATGTGTATAGTTTTAAAAAACTTGTTACATTAAAATAATTAATATAAAGTTCAAAAATAGCGCTTCCTGTCTAGTAAAACGCAATAAAAAATCTAAAAATACAATTTTTAATTGTTAATGAATCAATATTTGTATTTTCACAACAATTTACCCCTGTTGTGTCAACATTGAGATCAATGTGTCATCTCTGTGCCAGAAGGCTATATTGGGAAATACCAGGTTGCCGAGAGTTCAATATTAAACATTCTCGGATATAATGGTTGGCCAAAAAGAGCATCTAGTATTAAACTCTCTTATGTGCTCATATTTTTCACAATAGCAAAATGTTTAGAAATTTGGCTCAGGTCCCAAACTATCAAAAAAGGGTTGTTTTATGATATTTTTAAAATAGAAGCTTAAGCTTTCTTTTGATAAGTTTTTTTTTTGTTTTTATTTTTTTTTTTTTTTTTTTTTATAAAAAAAAAAAAAAAAAACTTGGTATTATACTTTTCTTACTGTGGTAAGTAAGCCAAAGTAACATCAGCAAAACTAAGTTGTTGATTTTTTAAATCGCAATATTTTTATTACACTTAGAAATAATGATAACATTTTAAAGAGGGGAATCTTTATATTAGTAATGGTGTTACAAAAATTTAAAGTCATTAACAAGTTTGTCAAGAATAGTGGAACATTGTTTTAATAATATACATTTCTTAAATACCTTTTCCCATACATTTTTCCCATATATTCGCATTTGTCCTTTGACAGAATCACTGTTGAGTAGTCAATACTCTATTCAAGAAGATTGGACATTTTTTGGTTGTTGTTTTGTTTCTCCTGATTGATTTGTTCAAAAATATAAGTATTGTTTTGTTACCACCTTGTTTTTGGAATGTTTTAAAACGCTATGTTATTGCTAACCATATATTTTTTGTGTGTTTGTTTCACCATATTTGTTTTCCAAAATAGACAATTGATTAAAAATAAATAAAAAATTCAACTTTATGATACTATTACAAGTTGTGTTTCAATAAAACTTTATTAAAAAAATAAAATAATACGTCATACAATTGGGAGTGGTCCTATTTTAATTTGTAATTTTGTGTTTTTACATCTATTTATTATCCACCTCGTTTGAAACTTGTCTCATGGAAGTTAACATGCACGTATATGTAATGACTAACAATTAGTTTAACATTAATACAAATATATTTATCTTTTAAAATTTTATTTTGGATAAATTTAAAATCAAAAGAACACTGCATAAGTTTATTGGTAATAATGCATGCTAAATTATAGATTTTTTTGTATTCAGGGTGAGGTCAGAAATATTGGTTAAAAATATTTTAAAGGACGTGATTTGTAGAGCTTAAAAAATGAAGAAAAAAAAAAATGTTATACTAAAGGTAGGTCCGGGGAAAAACGCTTCCACTAGCTTGAGTAATGGCTGGCGAAAGATTCTGCTTTGTTTTCAGTTCATGTGGTGAAATATTAAGTGATTCTGAAAGGTTTTGTTCTTACTTTTTTTAACTCAGAAATAAAGAGATGGATGTATGTATAAAGAAAATCACCTGAAAAACTCCAAATAAAAAACCACCTCTTAGAGGTTTGTAGTATGAACAGTTTTTTTGAGAAAAAGTTATAAAAATTTGCCAAAAAATCTAATAACAAAAAATAACCCGTCCTTAAAAGAGTTTTGAAGTCGAATAACATTTGTTTTTTTAAATGACCAATAAACAACTTGTTTTTTCTCTAATACAGATTTCCTAGAGAATTTAATTCTGAAAAACAAACCATGAGATGAAACAAAGATTAACATAAGTGTTTAACAAAATTTTATGATATTTTACTTCCTCACGTATTACACTAACACAGCAATTTTTTGCTGTTATTAGTAATAAAGGAATGAGTATCTTGATTAGGTAACCAGCTGGTTAATAATTAATTATTTAAACAACAAAACTGTTTAAATATTTTTAAATAAATAAATAAATCAGCTTGGCATTTAAATTATTTGTTAGGGGGAGGTGACATATGTACAACCTCATTGTTGAACAAAAACAACAAACTGTAAAGGTACTGATGTGCTTGGGTTTAAGTTATTTTAACCAGTTATTTCTATATATTTTATTAGTAATTTTGTGTTGTGTGTTTCATTTATTAAAAATGGAAAGGTAATACATCCATGTGTATTCAAACTCTCGATTTAGCAGACATGCGATTTTAATGTATGGTTTGGGACGCTGCAATAGTAACTGTTCAGCAAGGACGTCTGTCTAGCAAGAAGAACTTTCCTAACCCGGCAGGTGTCCAAGGCGCAAGATTTTTGCCACTATATTTCATCAAACGCCTATCCTGAAACAGGTTCTTTGAAGTCGCTTCGGAGCATTAGTAATGCAGGCATCGCCCGATCATGTAGGAACTGTTGAATTAGTAGATGAGTTGGTTTCTTAATAAAATTTCTGATTATCCTGAACAAGAGCAACTCAGAGAATTTTCACTACAGTATCATATTTCAGCCCAATCTAGTATTCGGAGAATACTACACGAGTACACAGTTACAACCCTATACCAACTTCCAGCATGTCCAAGCAACTCCATGTTCCAGCAACTCTTCTTGCCACAAGTACTACGCTCCCCATGTTGTTTTTTGTCGATGGCTTCTGATAAAATGATGCTGATCCAAAACTTTTTTTGAAATCTTGATCCAAAATTTTGTTTAACCAATGAGGCTGCACTTTACAAGGAACAGCTATTATTAACTTCCATAACAAACCACATTTTGGGCAGACAGAAATCCTCATGCAATTAAAATCCTAATCGCCCCACAACATCAGTTTTCAGTATAAATGTCTTGGGTTGGAATCTTAGCAGATCATTTTGTTGTCTTCTGTGCTATTCCTCCCAGGCTTTAATTGCGTTGGTGTACTTGAACTTATTTAAGAGACGAGCTACCTAACCTGTGCTTGATGATGTACCTCTGCATTTGCCGCGCCAAAACATGGTGGTTTATGCAGGACGGGGCACCTGCGCACTACTCTCTGTGCTGTTCGTGGAAACACCTAAATGAGAGTTTCACACAAATCAATCGATAGGCCCGAGGTGGACCCAGTTTCATGGCCAGCAAGATCACCGGACTTAAATCCTTTGTGACTCTTTTTTACCTTTGGGGACCATTTTAAAAACATTAGTTTACTCTCTTGCTCCTAATAGATACCATTGAAGAAATCCGATTAAACATTTCTAATGGAATAGAAAACACATTAAGCATGACACCTGGAGTTTTTGAACGGGTCCAGAAACTTGATGAGAAGACGCGCATGAAAGAGACGCTTTCATTTTGGAACAATTGGGAGGTCATTTAGAGCATCGCCTTTTTAATCTTCCGGTGAGACTTAATAGCGATTGATTTAGTAGATGTTTTATTTTTATTTAAAAATAACATTTTGAACTAAAGAATGTTTATTTTTCACCAGCTGTTACCAATCATATACTCTTTCCTTATTATAAAACAGCAAAAGTTTGCTGTGTAGTGTGATACGTGAGGAGTCAATATCATAGACTATTTTAAACACTAGTTAACTTTGAGTTCATCATGGTGGTTTTTCAGAATTAAATTCTCTAGAATCTGTATTAGGAAAAACAAGTTTGTTTATTGGTGCATTTAACAA
>NW_025787175.1:0-14723 GCF_021130785.1 Homalodisca vitripennis
ATTCCCTTTAAAAATACAACAACAGACTCAAGCTGGAGTGACCCGTCTCGTGGTATTTCTTTTCAGGCTGGTTTTCTGGTGGGGTTTGATCGTGAATTTACTACAATCGTTTGTTTTTTGGGTGTTACGAATTTTACTCCAGCTTTCCTACAAGTCAAGTCTGTCATCAGTACTCTAACGTCGGGTCAGTGATTCCAAGAATTCTGTCCCTGTTCGTATTACGGGATGTTTAACACTGGCAGTAGGCCCATTGTTAGTGGAACTAACTGGGTCTATCTCCCTGGAACCTAGCGCCAGGAAGTACCCTGCAATTCCTGGAAGTCTGCGAGCCTCCCTGGATAGATGTTCGAGGGAAAATAAGCAACTGGGACACAACCGAAGTATTGGCCAACTGTGAGAGTCCCTGTTAGTTGCTAATTTCCACGGCAGCTCCGATGATACTGGCAGTGAGCAAACCCGAATACTTCTACGTCCACAAAGACAAGGCCATGGATCCTCATCATTAGACGAATTTTTGAAATACTTATTTTGTAATGATAGCAGCGCTTTGGACAGACTGGAACTTGTTAATCCATTGTCCCAAACAAGTTTCCCCCATGGGTGTTTGCCACAGAGGATTCGAGCCCGGTTTTAAACTCCAGGAATCCAGGAACTAGAAGCGAACCGTGCCAGAGGTTCAGGACACGCTGCTGCTATACTCCAACAATCTTCACTGAGCGATCACGGATGGGAGGTTACCTTTTCACTGTCGGAAGGTGGAGAAATGCTTCATGGAGCGCCCTACCAGAGTACTTCGCTATGTGATTGCCCAGGTACCATGCCATACCGTCTTCTACGATGACCTGCTAATGTTGCTTTCATTCATCTATATGTTCGTTCACATTACACAGAATTTCTAACTTTTATCCGTCCCTGTTACATTCTCAATGGAAGATATAAACAAACAGGATTTTAAAATGAAGTTGTCTTCATCTTTTTGTCAACAATACAGTTTTACTGATGCTGTGATCCGTCTTGCCCAGCTCTGATAGGGTTTGCTGATGCTAGCTGCTGAGACCAGCTCCCATGATCTGTAAGCTGTCGCACGCCAGGACTTGGCTCCGGGTCTGAAAAATGAGTTAGAAATCCTTTTTGATGGACTTGTTTCCAAAACAACTCACGTGGTATTTTCCAGGCAAGTGGATACTTCGATATCAAGAGACAAAACTTTGATATCAATGGCCAGCAAGCAGCCGTGACTGACCTATCTCCGTGGTCATGATTCAGTTTTGAATTACAGTTCCAACCGTCAAACAGTAGTCAACAGTAGTCGTGCTGTTACTTGTAATTTATGTTATTCTTGAAAGCTCACACGTGGGTTTGTGTAAACAATGGTTTAGTTGTATCGATCAGTGTAAAACTCATTCTGTAATGTACGTCTTAGACCTGTATTGTAACAACATGTTAATGTATGACTTAACTGTAGATATGGTTTATGTGTATTGTACAAGCCATGTTATGTAATGACTTAACTGTAATATGGTTATGTCAGTATGTGTAACAACCATGTTTAATGTGTGACTTACTCTAATATGGTTTATGTGTATTGTACAACACTCGTTATTGTGTGACTTCTCTACTGCAATAGTGGTTACTGTGTATTGTACAAAGATGTTGATGGTAATGACATTTACTGTAATATGTTATGTGTATTGTACAACATGTTTATGTGTGACTTACTGTAATATGGTTATGGTGTTATTTTACAACATGTTAATGTATTGATCTTACTGTAATATGGTTATGTGGTTATTGGTACAAAACATGTTATGTGTGACTTTACTCTAGGATATGGTTATGTGTATTGTACATACATGGTTATGTGTGGACTTTACTGGGCAATAGTGGTTATGTGTATTGTACAAAATATGTTATGTATGACTTACTGTTTTATATGGTTATGTGTATTGTACAACATGTCTCATGTGGTGACTTAATGTAATATGGTTATGTGTAATGTACAACATGTTATGTATGACTTTACTGTAATATAATGGTTATGTGTATTGGTTACAACATGTTTATGTGTGACTTACTCTAATATGTTATGTGTATTGTACAACATGTTATGTGTGGGACTTTCTGTAATATGGTTATGTGTATTGTAAAACATATGTTAGTGTGTGACTTACTGAAATATGAGTTATGGTGTTAAATTTTGTATGAGTTGAAGGGTAGTGAATGGGACTTGAAGCACCGTTCAAATTTCTCGGTTGTTAAGAATGGCCGATTATTGTGTTCTATTAAATATACAAGTTTTTATAATCTCTCTAGCAGTAACCGTGACTACGGAAAAGAACGCAATTTCGAAAGGTTTTATGAGCACCGTGTATGAGCCACTTTTGTTGTTCGAATTGGAATTTTGAAGCTTTTCGATGCAATATATGGAGTTTTTCCTTCTCCCCAAGATCAAGAAAATGTGGTTAAATAGTGTATACATTAAGTTTGCTCTTGCTCCGATTCATTATTAATTTTTTTTCCATAGCTTGATTATGCTCATCCTTTAACCTCTTACCGATCAAAGAAAAATATATATACATACACAGCTCTGAGAAGTCTACCTTTTGTCAAAAGAACAACTAATTTAGGTTTTTCATAACAAAGTCGCTTTCAAATATTAAAGTAAAGGTTTAGAAATTGTCCTCTTAATAAAAAATCCTGCACTGCTAGCAGTTACCGGCTGTTTTGCACCATGCTGGCTCGACATGATTTTCCGAACGAATGCCAATGTTTGAGTTTTTTCTTGACTGGTTTAGAAAAAATGAGGTCCAAAAAGTTTAAATAAATTATATGGCCATTGTTAATTTGCGGCGCTTGTTTCTTAGTATATCATTTGTTCCATACAATAAATTATGCCTTGATTTCCCGATTCACTGCCGATCAAGAAAAATATATATCACAGATCAGAGAAGCCCACTTCTGCTCAATCAGTGAAACTAAGATCAGTTTTATATGCAGTATTTAAAATTTATTGTAAAATTTAGATTCTAACTATTGTTCTTTTTAGACCTAACAACGTTATTATTTGATAAACATTTTACACACAGTTTAAAAACTATAATTTAACAAATGGCAACTAATACGAGTTTTTTTTTTCTCTTTTTAAACGTGAAAAATACTTGTTTAATATTTTAGTAAATTTAGATGTTGGGAAGATTAGTGCATAAGAATCAAAAGCACAGTCCCAGCAGCGAAGGTTTTTCATCAAGCAGGTAAGGACTTACTGACCAGCTTTTGAAGGAAGTCTTCTAGTCTATATTAGAATTTATTTGTGAACTATGTTTATGTGTTTAGACCATTTTCCTAAGGTAGGTGAAGCACATACATAATCGCTAGTAAGATCTATAAACGGCTTCATAAAATTTTTTATTATTTCCTAGGCAATTATTAGAATGTCACTCATATTAGAAATTATTCACATATAAATGTAAACCAAATTGGAAAATAATTAATAAATGTAATACAACATAAGTAGTTTATTACATTTTAGAGACTCAGGATCGGAATTTTTTAGTAAAATCGGGTTTTGAATAGTTTTACGTGTGAAAGCAAACACAAACAAATCATCAGGGACGTTTGCATTTAATACTATTATAAAGACCTGATTTCCATATAATTTATTATTGCATAATTGAATCAATAAACATGAACTAATTTATGATGGATTTACTTTTAAATTATTAATATTTATAGTACGTAGTATTGTAAATTTTATACATTCAATTATAATATTAGGCCATGCCTGTATGATTTTGCACAATATTAAATGCATGGATGCATGGAAGTATTATGCTTATTTGTTTTAATCAGCGGACTATTAATTTAAATAATAATTATAGGTATCCTTTTTGCTTATAAACCTAGTTTATGCCTTAAAAATTAATTAAAATAAAACAATATAAATCTTAACTAGATTGGATGTATGAAACTATGATTTTAAAGTAGAAAAATAAGAGCTCAACGGTTTTCTTAGATGTGATTATTACGCAATCAGTTGTGGTGTGTACAATAAACAGAGACGTTCGCAAAGAGGAGCTAAAGTACGAGACAGCATTACAAACCTGGTGGTTTAGCTTTGCTATATTTTATACATACAGAGTGAGTTTTATGTCCTGGCACACCTGGATATAATTTAAACGGCCCGAGATATCTATGTGAAACCATGACCCTACCTATTATAACGTATTTTTTTTTAATTTTGCAAGTTGTTGAAAATTTTTTCCCCCCCCCCTTTTAAAAGGGAATAAAAAAAAGAAATCCAAATGATTAAAACTAGAGGTCTCTACGTTTATTTTAACAGATTTTATGACAAATTTACAATAATAAAATCAGTAACTGTCTTGTCCTGTTTATTGTAAGATGAGTCAACACTAACGCATATTCTAAAAACAGTTACCCGTTTTAATGTAGCAGGTGTTCAAACTGTTCACCGTTCGGCTGTTTGACAGTGTGGATTTGACATTATTGGATTTCTTTTTTTTTTCCTTTAAAATGAGGGGTCACATTTGAAAATGTTTATTTGTCCCCCCTTTACCCCCCTTTAGAAAGGGGGGGCAAAATTTTCAACAACATGAAAAATTTTAAAAATATGTTATAGTAGGTAGGGTCAAGGTTTCACATAGTTATCTCGGGCCGTTTAAATTATAATCCAGATGTGCCAGGACATAAAACTCACTCTGTATAAAGAGGTCTCAATTAATTGTAGAAATGTTCTGTGTGGTAATATATTGATTAAAGGATTGAATAAAAGGGCAGAGTAAAATGGCCCATCAATGTCATGTTATGGCCTATCCTCCAACTTCTGTAAATATAGTTTTTTATATTAACTGGAACTATCAAAATTGATGTTCATAGTTTTGTGTCATATTGATGATGGAAAAACTACAACCAGAATGTGATGTAGGTTTTAATAGATCAAATATACTGGTTCCTAATAATACCCCCAATAAATAGCCGTTAACACTTGCAGCATTTCTTAGAGCAAGGGTAATAGATTTTTAGTTTTCGTCTTGTTGTAGGCAATTATTTTATAAATTTCAATTGTACATAAAAATTATTGGTCAATTAGGGACATAGAAAATCTAAAGTTCATACAAGAAAAGTGAAGCCTATATGAGTCAAAATTTACAATCAATTTGTAATAAATGATTTACTACATAATATTTTTCAAATATAACATTTAAAATATAATTAGTTACTTTGTTCCAAAGAATAATAGTGAAAAGGTACATCCAAAACACAATTTAGGATTTATAATAAATAATTTCTTATTTATAGAATTGTTCCAGTTTTTAAGTGAATGGGAAAACATCACACACGGTAAAAGATAACCTGCAGCAACGTTTATGTTTGCTGGTAAGAGACATTGTTCCCTTACTAGCTTTGAGATCTTTGGTTACATCTTAGGATTTTGAGATAATATGCCATGTTTTAAAATATTTCTTAACTCTATAATTAATTGATATTGTGTTTTGTAGTAGTATTTCACAAGTATAATATAAATATCTATATAGCTTTAATAATAAGTTTGAGGTGTGAAGAAACATATAAACAAAAGGTAATTAGCACTAACTAATGTAATAACAAACGCTGTATGTTGTTTTTGTAATGTAATGACTTTATAGTGTTGCATAAAAGAACGTTTGTATTGTACTTCTCAGACCAGGAAGACCCAGACAAAAGTAGATAAATATCTCAGAGATCGATTAAACGGAGTAGGAATGGGTAGTCCCTAAGGCTAAAATTAAGAGCAGAGGTAACATAAGATAAAGCCAGTACAAAAAAACGTTCTATATCATCAAGAGCCTAGGCGAAAAGTTGAGTATGAGAAGTTCGCTGATACTTTCTTGTTTAAGGGGGATATGGAATCATAAGCACTGGGAATACTTTAGTGAAAAGGCAAAAGGTTCCTCTTGGATATCATCAAGCGAAAGAGGAGGTAAATGTTAAGGAAAATAATTTATGTTGCAATATATAGTTAAAGGGGCTAAAGGATATCTTCATTGGAATTGCTCCTCACAAGAAATGTGCATGGATTTATTTGTCACAATTAGCAAGAGAATCACAAATGTATAACAAAAACTAGTTATCACGAGATTTATGTGATAACTATAAACATTACAAAGATTCAAGACCTTTTAAGATTTCTTTTAAAACATGAACAATAATAAGTCACAAATATTCTTTTTTGAACATCATTCTGAGACGACACTTAAACTATACACTTTATTTACAAATTACTTACTTTACTTTACACTTGTAAGCATCCTTCAAATTAGTTTTTAGGTTCAAGTATATATAATAAATAACATATCATATTTAGTAAATCTCAATTTATGTTGTTCTAAATACTTTTTTTTGCGTTTGCGGCTAAAAATCGATTTGTAATATCTCTATTAGAATGCATTAGTCTAGAAAATTTCTTATTCAGTAGTTTAGTTCATTTGCCCATACTATCCGAAATCCGTAAAGAGTCAACAAACCAAACTAATTGTTTCATAAAACGGTATTAAAGTATTATCAACAGGTTTATTCATGTGAAAAACATTGTTACATTCAGTTGAATAGGTACTCTTCCATTACAGTGAATTTATATAACCAATATTCTCAATGATATGGGTTATTGTGTCTGTTTTGTTAATCGTAAAAACTTATTTTATATATATATATACATATATATATATATATATAGTACTCATTGAAAAATTAGATATTGGATATAAAAATTATTCAATGTTAATTTAACCGTGAATAAACAGAAAATCATTTTAGAACCTATTCCGGATTAAAAATGTATAATAATATCTGATGAAAGCAATTTGTAGCTGTTACAAAATATGCGGTTCCAAAATTAATAATGTAAAATAATATCTATATTCATGTAATATACTATATATTTTATTCTTTCTCGGAATTATATCGTACCTAAATAGTCAAAATAATAATAATTGCTTCTTTTTTATTTTCTATTATTTGAATTATACAATGCTAAACATATGTTGATATTTATGATATACCTATTATACTTACTAAATTCGTTTATTGTCTTGTTAAACCATACGCGCAATGCTCGTTTTTTATTGTAATACTTAAGCCATTTAAAGAAAATTAACTTTCAAACCTTAATATGAAAAAAGTCAAAATTGTCCAAACTAGCAAACACATGTGTTAATCAGGTTTTCGTAATGGATGTGACATTAGTTAAAAATCATTGGTTAAAAATATTCTTAAACAATTCATTCAATTTACCACTATAGTATTTGCGCTAATTCACACAAACATTTTACCTAATTTTAAAACTTTAGTTACTCAAGAATTTTCTGTGAAGGAAAGTGACATTGTATCAAATTAAAATAACTTTTAGTTTGAACAAATTTTTAAAATACGTGTCATTTAGAGAGTAAAAATCTTTACTTGTAAACATTAAACAATCGGATACGATATTTGGGTTCACAACGATCAACTTCGAGACACCAAATTATAGACAATAGTGCACTCTAAAAGCAGTGAAATCATTATTTGCGAAAGAATTGTAAATATCTCTGGTTACAAATGTAGAGAAATGAAACTTACATATTTGCATAGATTCACTTATTCTCAATCAACAGTTTCGATAGAACGGATAGTGTGCCGCGCTGCAGTGATTAGAGGCAGGAGTTGAAGAGAGTCAAGCAGTCAGTAATGGAGAGTAGTGTTTGCAAGTTCCAATAAAGAAATATTTTAACATTATAAAAGTAAATAGTTGCGATGTGGGTGTGTGAACGATATTTTGGGCATGTATTGCTAATTCCCAAATATTAGTAGTAAAGGTGTGGATGTGGTATGATGGCAGTGGCAATTACTATAAAGTATAGTAGAAATAAATTTTCATGACTTAATTACGATATAAATCAATATATAGTTTCTCCGAACAATAACCGTTAAATAAGTCAGTCAATACGACATTCTTTTGTATCCAAACTACAATTAAAATCCCCTTACAATCAATTAGCATTTTAATTGTAAAAAAAATTGGTAAAAATAAACAGAACACACAGTTATTTAATTATTTTAATTTATATTGATCGAGAAAGGTGTATGTAATTCATATAGAAAATTATATTATTTGAATATCGAAATAACCACTCAACTTTATAATAATTAGAAAAGAGTCCAAATTTTATGTAAGAACTTTAAGCAAAGGTTTACTAAACGTTCTTAAACATGCGTTTGATTTATATTGATTTCAGCGCCACTGGGACCATGAACTACACATCGACACGACCCACTTCACACTGTTTGTATCCTAACACGCGCATGGGTGCATTGCTCTGACACTGGCTCCATATGGTTCAGCCTCTTAAATAGACTGTATTATACTTGCAATGAACGCTGATCAGGTTTTGATTTAACTGAGACACCCCATCTATTTCAGGACAGCCACAAGAAGAGTACATACATTGATACATAATTCTATTACACTATGCCATCAGATAATAGACTAACCATTACACTGATGACTTGTATATGTTAATCTAGAAACAATGTTTCAATTATAGGAATTCATAAAAAATTAGAAGGCTTTATTTAATGTAAATGTAACGCCTTGTTATGGGATATAACAAAAATAGGATGATTTGCATTTAAAAATATTGAAGAATTTTTTAATGGTTATTTGATATCATAACTTGTGAATTTTTATCCGTATTAATGAACAATGCGCTTTAAGAATGGATGAATTATATTTCACATAAGTCACGTAATTTTTTTATTACAAAATGTATGACATACACTGTAATGCTCTAACTGTTTGTATTTCATTAATAGTATGACCTTTACTGAGGTCAATACGATACTTTGATACCATAAAGGTCACGCCACATGGGTTTCCTTATTGTTCGAGCTTTAGGTTTGGTTTAATCACTCTGTAGGGTCCCTCAAGGTTGTGTGCTGGACGCCCCTCGCCTTGTGAACCTGTTTGTAATTAGTATTTGTTGTTTAGTTTATCTAGTCCCAGGGGTTGCGTATTAGATAAATGCACCGACTAATATCCTTATTGCTGTTATACCAAATTATTTAATGGTGTTAACTCAAGTAAAAGTTTGCAACTTGTTTATATATTTTTAAAAGGTTGGCTTCTCCATGTGACCATTACTACATTATATTGATCAATTGATAACGGGACCGAACATATATATTTCACTGACTAGTCGTTGCTGGGAATTAGATTTAAACTATTACTATTTCAAAAAGAATTTAAGAGATCAAGAGTTTTATTACTATTTAAATAACTTCTGATGTAGAAGGAGGCTCCTAGATTTTACTTCTGATGGTAGAAGGAGGCTCCTAGATTCTACGTGATTGACAAACCGAAAAAAAAAATGCGGAGGACTAGTTACCGTATAGATGGAGATCTTTTAAAGAGGCCATTTTATAGATCGATCTAACAACAAAAATTCAGAGCAAAGACATTCAGATATTGTGAGGATATAGAGTCTAAGGAGTTTTCATTGTACATATAAATTGAAACTTTAAAATGTTCCGTAATTCCAAAAGGCAATTTAGTCTGCATATTTGCTTTGACTTTAATGCTCGCGGAAGCCATACAATTATCATTCAATCCAGGTATTTATAAAAGTCCATGACAATACTATGCCTAATTAGCCAACAACCCTAGGGTAACTAGGGTAATTTAAAATTTAAAAATCGTATTAGTAATAACTAAAGCTTTTTTCAAAATGAAGTTTTATAACGAAAAAATTAATAAAAAATACATAAAATTAAATAAAGATACAAAAAGATAGTTTACAGTTGTGAAATTGCGTTTATATTGCACATTGGTTTATTTAGATTACGTATTTTTTTTATCATAAATTATTAAAAATGAATAAAATTAAATAAAGATTACAAAAATTATAGTTTTTACCAGTTGTGAAAACTGGCGGTTATATTGCACATTTAAATTCTGTAGATTACGTATTTTTTATTTTTTTATCACTAAAATTATAAACAATGAATAAAAATTAAATAAAGAATCAAAAAGTTAGTTTAACAGTTGTGAAACTGCGATTTACATATGGCACAATAAAATTTCTGTTAGATTACGTGTTTTTTACCATACAATATCAATAAAAATTAAATAAAATTTGAATAAAAGAATCAAAAAGATAGTTTACGAGTTGTGAAACTGGCGGTTATATTGCACATTAAATATTTTCTGTATATAAAGTATTTTTTATTCATACATATAATAATTATATAAAACATAATTTACACCATGGCAGTATTTTTATTTAATGGACCACATATTTGGTAGCCTTAAATAAAAGCAATTCCTAAATTTTTTAAACTAAGGGGGGGGGGGGGGGGGGGGGGGGGGGGGACTAGCTTAAGGATGAATGTTTAGCTTAATACATCATTTAATAACGTATATACCAGTATATTTGGACCGCAGATTTTATTCTGTTGTAACAAGTTATTAAAATACAAAAAAGATTGTTAAGGAGTTATAAAATTTGTTTCTATTTATTATGTAAGGTTTAGTACTGAGATTACTAAAGGACTTATTTAATCCCCTATTTAGCTGACATAGTAGGAAGTACTTGCTGCTGTATGGTCGCTAGTTCATAAGTATAAATAATGGTTGTATTTAGGATCTACAATAATTCTTATTACGATTTGTAGTATTATATTCAATTGTATGGGACATTTTTGGTTTCCTTAAATATTAATATATTAGCCCAAAATAAGAGCCTTTCCCCCCCTCACTCTTCTTTGATGTTAAGTTTCATATTTTATATTTGAATCGATACTTAATATCGGTGAGTAGTATTTTAAATATGAATCAGGATAGATTTAGATAGGAAAAAACGTGCACAACATGCAGTATATATTATATATAAATATTTTCTGTTAATACTTATACACTACACTCTGATAAGGATAGCCTATACGTTTAATTGTCCTCGGTCGAAATATTTCTGACATCAACAAGTGAAGAGTATGAAAAGAGAACTGATAAGGAAGCATCCATGGAACATCTCCTCATGTTAGAGAATCTTCCAACTAATAGAATCTGGCCAACTCCGATATTGCTCTGAGATATGTTTTGTATAAAAAACGTATTAATATCTCATGTGCAAATACCTCTACATTTATTCCAAAACATTGGAATTCACAATAATTCTTCTCATATGCAATAAAAATAACTTTCTTTTATTTTCTTCTATATGACATTAAGTACATTTAAAATAATCACTTATTTAAATATCATTGTCTCTTTACACGTTAGACTTTGGTTGCACATGGTGAACTCTGAAGCCACAAAATCAATGCTCGTTTTCCACAGTAAAAATATCGAAGACAATGTACTGTCTGTCGTGTATAATTAGAATGTTAAGTGTATGGGTTACTTAAGAAAGTTGAGAACTAGGTGTAGAACCCATATAAAACACACAAGGGCAGATTTTTTTAATTAGAAATCTAGACAGTAATAGTATTAGGGCTATAGCTTACTATGGAGGCCTTGGCAAACAATTCAATTCCATTTTCAATAACCAAGTGACAATACTTGATTATTATCAAAATTAATTTAAAAATTATAGTTATTTACGCTGAGAAGGTAATAATCTACTAAATACTCGTATTCAGGACTACGTAATTGTATTATTAGCATTAGTAACAGGGTGTATAACTCGTCAATTTTTGCTAGTGATAGTGAATAATTTTTGGTTATATAATCAGATAAAACACATTTTTAACATAGCTAATTTACTTGTCTTTACATAAATCTCAAAGCTTTATAAAAAATTCAAGACAGGTAGGGTTTAATTAACAAAATAGTTTCGTTTTATAAATTACCAGAACATATATTTCCTTGCGCCCGTGATTTCAGTTTTAAACAATGTATAGTACGCTAAATTTGACGTGTTATCAGCATTTTGAGTATGCTAGCGTGAATAAAACACTATAAATGTGAATTATTGTCGCTTCTGTATGTATGATAATAGTCTTTTTAAACATTATTTTAGCCAAAACTTTATTCATCAACCAATGTTTTGTTTAGTTTTATTTATAGTGTTATAAATTTATGACATAATTTGCTGATTAAAAACATTCTGTGAAAACACATCAGTTAGTAGAGGTAAAACGCCGCCTATCGCATCAAGAAATACGATGATCCAGTCAGAAATGGTAGCGCATAATGTACTTCACAATGTGTACCTAAAACAACCCGCCTGTTTCTGATTGGATAAACCTTTTGAGATGCGGTTTTGCGGCATTCAACTCTACTAAGTGAGCTCTTTCAAATGAGGTATCACTCGACCCATGCTTAAATTTAAGATTTCCATGTTTTCCTTTGTGCGGCCGTCCCCCCATGGTTGGCATGTCATGGTAATACAAGGAAAAATAGTTTACATAGCCATATGAACACTGTGCAAAGTTTATAGATGTTATTTGCTATGGTTTGTAAAATATTAAGCCGTACTCAGACTTTTCAAACACCTTGTACTATATATATATATATATATATATATACTATTATATATATATAATATATATAATATATATCTCATCTCATATTCAATATGCCCTGTTAGGGGGGGGGGAGTTAGAGTGATATTATGTATTGAAACACAGGAAATTATCGTATTTCGCTGTGAAGAAATTCATTTACGTCAAAAATGTCCTATTGACTAATTTGTTCTTAGGGTTAACAGTCATTCATTAAAACAGAGTGAATAAAAAGTAGGTGTAGTCCACTTATGATATAATATAAAATATCTAAAATTTCAAGTCCAGCTCAATTCCTTCTCAGGATATCCTAAGGAAATTTAAACCCTAATTAAGGGCAACAACCATGATCGAACTCGAATTGTTTCCATAGAAATGAATGTTTTGCAAAATTTAAACGTATAATTTGTTCTCCATATATCTTGCGGACAGAAAAGATACATGCTGATAGAGTAACAGGTTTGGTAACGCTCATCTATTAATTAGTAAAATAGCTCCTTTGCCACAAAACATTTTCTACTCAAATGTTTTTAAAATGATGGCAGTGGTCTGTTCGAAAATTATTTATTTTCGAATTAAATATCTATGCGACACACCTGTTTAGACAAGTCAGAAAGTTTTGTAGAAGTTCATAGTGTTTTTACAACATATATTGTAAGAATAACTAAGAAGTACGTATTAAAGGTTTAGGAAGTATCATTAAAATTACACCACAGAAATATCTAAATAAGTAGGAGGCATATTCTTTTATCAGTTTCTTCCTGAGGATCCCACATGAGATTTTTAAAATCGTGGCATTGTCCGTAGATTCGTCTAGCCCTCTGTCCGATTACGTTTGGATAGAAAGTCCTTGAGACTTGCAACTTGAACCATGCGACGTTATTTGTTGTTGATTAAGTGAATGAACCTAAATGAACTGCTGGTCAAAATAAGACCGAAGGATGAAATTCTCGGGCTTATCTATAATTGTTCATAGCTTTACGGTACGTTCAGCAATGGGTCTTATATTTCTTAATTTTATCTTTTTGTATTACATATTGATATTATCGCTGAATATAAAACATTTAATTGTCAGGACAAACTCTATATACATGGTTTATAAAGGATAGACAGAAATATGGATTTTGGAATGTTGTAGATCTGTTTCTTAAGAGAAAGAAATGCTTTGTAGCTTTGATGCCTTCATTATGTATAGAAGTTATCAACGACTTGCATGATCAACGGGTTAGCAATAACACTATCAGTATGTATTGACCTAAAGGTCGCTGTAATTTTTTGAGAAAACAGTTTTGCTCTTCTTTCTTGTCTAAGTAGCGAAGAGATAGTGTAAATCAAAATTAGCGTATACTTAATGTTATTTCATAGATTGAAGCAATAGAAAAACAGTTATGGTGTATTATTTAAAAGATCTAGGGAGTAATCTACAGTATTTGTTGGGGTGTAAGTATGTCAGATCTATTGACGGAACTTATTATTGGCCTGGCGAACATCGATTGCTTCATAGAGATGGTTGCTTGATATATATTGTTAATTTTTTAATACTTATAATGAGGATTGGTCCTCTTTGATTTAAATATTTTTTCAATAAATCCTTTGGAAGGATTTATTACAAACATTGGTGGTTGTTACGTAAACATTTATTTTAAGTAACATAACTTTAATCTCGTCAGAGTCCTGTTTATTTATTTCCTGAAATTTCTAATCCAATACTTATCCGTATTAAGTGTTTGACTGAACTGTAAAACATTAATCTTTTGCTTGCGTAACTTTATTGTGAAAGATTGAAAAGTTCTATACTGTATTATTGGGGTCTGGGTGTATTGGCGGAAGTCATCTGTCAGTCCTTGGGGACTTGGTAAGATTCATTTAAGGTTCTCTCCATGGCCAAACGACAACAAATAGTGCAAGATGGGTTTATTTCTACATGAGGGAAAACTGAAGTCGTTAATAGTGCATGTAACAGCCATAGGTATTTGACACATCAACGGCGAATATTCTTTTACATTGGCCTTATGAGGTAAACATAACCTTACCGTACCGCAGAAAAGTAAGTAGAGTAAAAATCTTGTAAACATAACCTCAGTAGTGTCTCATGAGGGATTTTAAAATGTACACTTATGAAATTCGTAATTTCCCCTATACATAATTCATTTTTTCTAGGGACTTAGTTGTGCAAATTCTTATTATTTAAA
>NW_025787176.1:0-15539 GCF_021130785.1 Homalodisca vitripennis
CTAAATATACCGAATAATTATCGACATATACCAATAACACTTGGCAATAGGCAAGAGTATAAAAGGAGCTTTTCTATGGGGATCCTACTTTACAGTGTACAGTTAATTATTGGAAAAAATAAGATAAATTGTCTATATCTTAAGCATTTATTTTTTATGATTTTGTTATTTATTGGATAACACAAATCTCTGGGCTGTATGTTTTTTCAGCTATTTAGTTAAAATTGTATTTTTTTTCTTTTTATAAATGTAAAATAAGACTAAATGCAGACATTTCCTCAGAGCAATTTTTATTAAATGACAATTTGATTATTTTTACTCTTGAGAACAAGCAATGTGGTAAATCCAGGTCCGATTTACGCTTTCAGTGCACTAGTAAAACTCATGATACTAGACTATTGGATTAATAATCTGGTATCTCGCTCACTGTAAATTAACAAATTCAAAAATTGTTTCCATTAACCCCTTTAGTGCCAACGGCCGTAATATACGGACGATATGAAAAACGACCCGATAAATGCCAGCGTCCGTATATACGGACGTTTTGAATAACTACCGAAGAATGCCGACCGTCCGTAAATACAGGACGATTCGGAGTAAAAGTCCATACCGCAATCATTTTTTTAACTTGTTATAAATTTGGTTGTATACAAACAATCATAAAGAACCAATCTAGCATAAAAAAAATAATAATAGTAATATCGTAAAGTTAGTTCAGGTGTTTAGCAATGATAGAAAACGGCCGTGATGGTTGCATCATAAAAACAAATTTTTGTGTGTCAGCCTGATAGTTTCACGTCTAACCTCTGTGTTTGGTTGTTTGTGTTGCTAGCTTCCACAGTGTTTGTTTCAAAATAGTTTACTAACAATGTTTTTCTAACATAAAAAGTAAACATCAATAAAAAGAAAGGCTCGCGATCTCCAACTTAGCGAGAATACAGTTTTCTTGCCGTATTAGAATCAGATGGAATAGTGGTTGATGGTGCTTTGAGTGACGAATCTGCTGAAAGTCCGCCTAACTATAATACCTATGTACAAAAGTGGTGTAAAGTTTAAATATTTTTACAAAATGTACATTATTTTATAAGTAGAAAGTAGTTTTCAGAGAATTTTTGGTTTCATAGTGGAAAATAAATTATAAGCATTATAAAGGAAGCTAAATAGTGTAAATAAAACAAAAAAGTAAAAATGTAACTTTCTAAAAAAAATTAACATGATTTTTTTTGTTTTTTCAAATATTATACCAAAACTTTTTATGTGTTTATTCAGTTTTAATTCCTCTTCTCAAGTGATAGTATGTGTTTATAGTGGAAATATTTTTTTAAAGTACTAAATTTTTCATGTGAAACTGGAAAAAATATATAAAAACTTAGTTGTGTAATATGTTCTTTACTATTTTAAATTTTTTTTAAGTTCATTTACATCTTAGAGAAATATTAATTTGCTTTTTTATAGTCTTTTTTTAATAAAGGGAATTTAATTTTACTGCAAAAAACAATGAAAACAATTAGGAAAAATATTCTCAATATTTTGTAATTTTTTAACAAGTTTTATTTTTTTAGTTAAAAATACATTGCACCACACCAAAAAACGGGCTGTGAAATATGTGCTGCTTGCTGGAGATATGCTTGTGATGATACTTGCTGAAAATATGCCTATTCCCCCTACTGTTTTGGCACACTCCTGCCTCTAATATCTGCCTGGACCTGGCATCCGTTCCATGCAGTAGTATCATGTGCACAAAATCATACTGGGCATTTCTCAGATACACCAACTTTTTTTTGTGATTTTTTTGTTCTGGGGCAACTAACACATAAAAAAAGGGTGTTAATATCAAAATTATTTTTACTAATACTAAAATAATTATTAATTACCTGGAGCTTCATAAGGCAAAGGCCAATAGGTTGAAGGTGTGAAGTGTAATTGTGTAGGTGATAGAAACGATGGATGATAGGCTGATAGTGGAAAAAAAAAAAAAAAAAAATTCTCAGCCTGATCAGACTGAGGACTGAGGAATGCTGTATTTCTCCTCTATTGATTTCTGAAACACAATATCTAGTTGAAAATACTGAACAAAACTAAAATAGTACATTAATTTGCTTTTAACTAAATAGTTTACTACCGGTCTATGATAATATTTTTACCTATGGTAGGATGCTTTCACTAAAGACAAGATACTCTCCAACACAGTAACCTGACACTGAGAGAGTTCTAGCCTACCTGGATAAGAAATAGTGCATTAATAGACAATAACATTATCTGGATTAAGAACTATATTAATGAAACAGCTACTAAACTGATTTGTGTGTTTCGTGTTTAAGTGTAGATCAATAGACAATAGACAATAGACAATAGACTTTATTTACATAATCTTGGAGATTAGCATTAGCGTCAAGTTACAAATCATTAAAAAAATGTTACAGATTTTTCTGAAAGTTATCTGTAAGTTTCTGTAAGTTTATTATTTAATTACATTGTCCTTTCTATGAAACTATGAAGTATACAAAATGTACATATTTATTTGTTTGTTTGTGTGAGTGTTGTGTGTATATAAAAGAGTTCTTTAGTGCGATAATTGTGTATTTGACCTTCATCTGTATTCTTATAGATTTCATGCTTTTTCTTTAATTAAATAGATTTTTTACTTTGATAAGACGTATTATAGTCATTGATAGTTGGAATAAATAAAAAGGTTTCAATTTCTCTTTCAGAGTTTATAATAGAAATGGTTCATAGTACCATAGAAGTTTTCACTGAGAAAAAACCCTTTCATACAAAAATTAAATGTTACTATTTTTAGTACTATTCCCTTGATATCATAATAATTGTATTTATGATTCTAATATTTATGTTTGGAGGATTTGAACAAGTAACTCAATAATTTATCTATGATTTTGGTCTTCTTGCAAAAGTTCACTATCTCCCTTATAAACTAAATATATCAAATCTAATCTCCATAGTGCTATACATTGGTGTAATCAGGGTTAGTTATCGTATCAGTTTATAATAAAACAAATCATCTTTAGAAATAAATAAAAAAAGGATTGTGATAGTTAATAAAATTTTCCTATATTTAAGTTTTATAAAATTCGAAAGTACGTGCCTGTAAAAAGATTTTCATAAAGCTTTGTTTTATTATAACTTACTATAAGTCTTTGAAGCAGCATTTGTCTTCTTCCCCAAAAACTATACTTTAGCCACTTTACAATATTTGTTTATTTAAAAAAAAAAGGAAAATGCTTAAAAAAGTAAATAAGATAACAACTGTGTGATGTCGTGGCACTGTAAGCTCAGGGATCACAAAATGGCCACTAAAAATGAATACCCGAATGCACAGAATTACTACACAGTTCAAATACAAATAAAAACACTTCACCTTTCTGGAATTGCAAATAAAAATTCAAAAACCCACATTTTATATAATTATGAAACATTTGAATTTTTTTATTGACTTGACATCGTAAAGAATGCTAAATGTGTGCCTTATTTATATAGATTGAAAACTATAAATTCTATGTAAAATGCTCAATTCTTCCCTATGTTTGCAGCAGGGGTTGAAACACTTCAATTACTATCATTGTTATTTTTTGAAATGGGTGCCAATAACTGATTGTGTTGTGATGAGGCCAACTCAGTGTTTTAAATATCTGGCTGGTTAGTATATTTTAACACTGTTGGTAGTAATGGAATTTTATCTTCAGTGTGGAGTGTTGTGAAATCACAGCTGTCTAGGATACATGGAATTACAACAAAATCGATCATGAAACTTTTAGATAAATAAAGTAGTTATGGACATTGACTTTAAAATATGACTCAATACTTTTATGAAACTCTTTAACACATTTTGAAGTCGGTTTTAACTAAATAAACTATTAATAACCAAACGTATCCAGGTTATAACAATCAGCTACATTGTTATAGTTATAGTTATATATATTAAAGTTACAGTTTTAATACTATATCATATGACTCACTATAACTTTGTCTCTGACGTTGTACAAGAGAGGAAGGTGTTCTGCAGTCAGATCTCGAATGCTTCGTATTCCTCGGGGACGAACTATTGCTAACAAAATAGAGAGTATCAATCTGCTTTCCATCCCATTTCAGGTCTGGCAACAAAACAAAACCTAAGTTTGGGTCTTCATCTTCAACAACTATTCGGTCCACTTCGACTTTGTGTTCCAGTATATTGTACACCCACTGGAACATAAAAAAAAAAACCATTAGATCACTGGGAAAAGAAAAACAGGATTGAAACACATTTCTTGGAATGAAATTCCTAGTTTGAGACCAAACTCCAGGAATTTCTAAAGATATCGAAGAATGAATGGAATAGTATGACGCAAAGCAACAACTTTTACTATTAATTTAAGCCAAAGTATAGAAGTTTCTCACAATGTCTGAAATTAAATGAAACTAAATAAGTGGCAATAACAAAACATAAAACATGAAGATTAATATATACGAGGTGTGTCCAAAAAGTATCCGACCTTGACGTCTGGCATGAACTGACGTTACTAGGCGGCAACGGCAATCTGGTCCCCTTTAAAGTACTCCCCTCCACAAGCCACTACCTTATTCCAACGCTCCTCCCACTTCCGGAAACAATCCATAAATTCATTTTGCGGAATGAATAACAGGTCCTTCGTCGCATTTTGTTTTATTTGTTCAACATCGTCAAATCTTTTTCTTTTCATAGGAATTTTTAATTTCGGAAATAGCCAGAAGTCACAAGGAGCTATGTCAGGACTGTAGGGAGGCTGTCGTATTCCTTCGCACTGCATCTCGTAGCCGGCTTTTTTTTCTCTTAGGACAAGAAGCTTATAAATTGCACTTAGTCCTGTAAGAACCTTTGTTGCTGCTTCCGGAGTGATTAGGATATTCAGGATGGGTAAGGTTAGGGAGTAGGGGCCGCCTCCTATCGAGATCCGTGTGGAAGAATTAGGGTACTACATCTCAAAAGTCATCCCGGAAGAAGGGGATGGCCAGCTCTGATACCAAGCCTCTCCTAGTCACAAGTTAGGCAGGGGGGTGGCACACCCTTGTTGAAGTGTTACACAACAAGAACCTCTGAGGTAAGGGAACAAACCCACCACCAACTCCCAACTCAGTCATCCCTTTCCACAGTAGACTAGACCTATCTATTAAGTGCGTTTAATGCTTCATAACCAAACGTACTCAATAGTTCATGTGTCAGTGCCTGTCTGAAAAACAACTGCTATAATCCGACCATTAAACGCCCCCCCACAGGAGGTGGTGCATCCGTGGGATTGTTCAGTGAGGCCAAGAATTCCCACAACAATTTATTTTTAAAGGAGATAGAAAAATGTTTCCATCCACATCAATATAAAGTCTTTTTTCATAATAAATGTCTGGCAGATGAAAATTGGGAATTTTTTTTTAGATTCTTTTTACTTCTGCAGACACAATATTCGACTCCTTCAACAGTTGTTTCATGTTTCTACCACTTAAAAATGTTTGCTGTTCCCCCTTAGGAAAATAAAAGACAAAAGGTAAAAGTTCCAAGAAGAGATTCTTCGGACTAACACCTGGAATTCTGATTTCTAGAAATTTAAATTAACAATTCTATAATGAAATATTCAGGAACACTAACATGATTATAGAATCAAAATCCTTCTATAAGAAATTACAAAAGAATTTATAAAAAAGTAATAACTGCTGCAAAATACATACGGAAATATAACAATGAAACTAAAACATGTTCATACTAAACTTTTCTAAGGACCAGCTTGGAAAAACATTATAAAACAACTCAACAAAATAAAGCAATCTTCAAAATCCATTCAGCTTGATGCCTGATGTGGATAAAAATTAAATCACCGATCCAAATGCAAATAGACTTTGGAATTTAATAAATTTTTCTCCTACAGTGGGCTGGTTCCTCTTGATGCTTGACCGTGAATTGGAACTGGATACAGTCCACCCACACATTAACCCCCTGCTTCATCTAATGGTTCTGAACTCCTAGTTGTGTGTGAGGACGACAAAGTGGCGTACGTGAGTCTGTAAGAAATATTATTTCAGCTAAAACTTCCAATGACATAAATAATGGCATAACTCAATGGTGGCCTTATAAAAACAATTGTTTATCAGCGCCATATTAAAGTCCCATTGACAAAAATCATAAATGTTTTTACTTTTTGAAATAACTGGCAACATTCCCATCCGCACTCCAATTGGCCAAACAGTACGTACCCTGTTTTCAAAAAAGGCGATCCAAAGTTAGCGGGTATATAACTATTCGGACCAATTCTCAATTTTACCTGCTTTTTAGACAAAATTTTTGAAAAAAACTGTTTCCTGGAACCGACCTTCTTAATTTAATTTCCTTGGACAAACAATCAAAATTTTTGTGCTGATCTACAATTTGGTTTTCAGACCAGGAAGATCAAACTTTTGGGGAGCAATCACCCAATGCTTGTAGGACTTTATTGTGGAAGGCTTTGAGGGGACACACCAAAGAACGCTCAGTGTCTTTCTTTGATCTCTCAAAAGCGTCTGTTGATACTGTGTAATCAATGGTATCATTGCTACACCAAGCTGGACAGGCTGTGGATGGTACGAGGGAACAAGCACATCGACTCAGTGGCTTCCACTCAATGACCTTGAGCAGTAGAAGTACAATGTGTTCAGGTGTCCTCAGAATGCCAGTATCAAGTAACTAATTCATTAGAATATTACCAAGGAGTCCCACACGGTGATTCAATACTTTGGGTCCTGTCCTTTCTTCTTGATTTATAAGTGGAATTTAAATATCCATTGCCGTCCAGCCTTATATGGGAAAATCATTCAATACGCAGATGACAACGACTCTCTGTATTTTCCGGGCTGATTCTCTAAACTTACTCATTGAGAAGATTCAAAACCTTCATTGATTCTCTAACTCCTTGCATTTACAAAATTTTCTGGTAAATAAATCTCAAAAACTAATCATGGAAAAAGCACAAATTACATTCAACTACTTCTGTTTCTACGTGGAGAGCCTCTCAATTGAATACTTATGAAAACCCTCAACAGTAATGATGGATAACATTGTTCTGGAAGAAAACTGATTCTGCTCAAATTTCTAGGAATACAACCTAGATAAAAGGTCGTTAACCTGGAAAGTTTCACATTGAAAGTGTATGTGCATAAATTGGCAACTGGGAGTTTTGCTTTGTCCTTCGCAATATTATCAAAGTTTTTTCTGTACCGTCTGATCGTCTTAATGATGGCTTACTATGGATTAATATTTCCATACCTGTTCCGTTAACGGAACATTTCTCCTGTGGGGCAGTGTTGTGGCCATATCAAAAACTTGGAAAGAGTATTTCAGGACTGCAGAAAGAAAAAAGACTGTTCGTAGGATCATCGCAAAATTGAAACAACAGGGAGAGTCATGTCGAAAAGTGCCTCTCAGGCGAGCTACAACTTGGCTAACTCTCTACCAAGAGCTTGTCATATTTTAGAGACTTTCATTTTACTGTCGATTTCCAGTGTATAACTTGACGCAGGGCAGTGAATATACACAAATTTACGAGACAAGAGCCTCGGGCGGGGGCGGCGGCTTATCGAGCCCGAACAGCACTAGGGAAACAGCAGCATTTGAACGCCTCCCTTCTCATGCTGGGATCAAATTCATTAACAATCTCCCTGAAACACTAAATTTAGAAAACAGAATCCAAAAAAAATTTACAAAAAAACCTCCAAATTTAATAAACACTCACCTGGTCTGTACTTGTGCTTTTTACCTCACGTTGGCGAAGTTTTATGGAAGCCACACTTGGGGATTGATGGAATTCGCGAAGGGCAGATAGTTGCAATCCTGGGGGTTGATTCCCCAACGAATTATGAATTCTTGTATGTGTATTGGAATGTGTGCTGCGTGCGTTGCGGCAACTGTCATGGAAAAAGTCGAGTGAATGGATTTAGTTTTTAAGATTAAAATACCGTAAAAATTTGGTAAATTATTGACTATTGTAATTTTTTTTTTTTTACAATACAATTGTAATATATATTGTCAAACGCAATAAAATATGATTTCTAATTCTATTCTATTTTCTATACCTATCGAATTGGACCATGAACCCCAGAATCTCAACATTTGCGGTTAGTGATGTGCCGCTACTGGGACATCCATAAGGTTGCCCAGATTGAAGTGGCAACATCGGTTTTGCTGTGCCCAGTGGTAGGTTCAAACTGGAAGGTATACACACCAGCCAGATAGTGATCCCTGCTGGCGTAATCGTAGCCCGCCTTTAGAAACCTCAAAGATAATACTCCTTACTTCACTGTCTGGCCTCCTTTGGAGCACATTCCGTGATGAACACCAATCCCTGGTTAAAAAAATAAAACTGTCAGCTATTGTCTATGGACATTATGCTTAGGAACTTTGGTCTTGCTTTTTTTCGGCTGTTTGCTACTTCGTGAAGTTTTCCACTGTGAAGAGTTTTGAAGGCCTTTGTTTCTAGGGTTCCATAGTCATAAAACCCATGACTCATTCACCCAGTTAATAACTAGTTTTAAATTGTCCTGGGTCCACTTTGTTATCAAATCCAGATTGTCCTGGGCAATTTCAAGTCGGAGCATGTTCTTTTGGTTCTTCCTGTCAGGCCCAAGCCCGAAGGGAACAAATTTTGCCGGAAACACGGTTCATTTTTAAAATCTCTGTTGGGTGGCAAAATGTTACAAACTGACGATTTTGGTATTCCCTAAATCTTCTTCCAAGCCTCTCAGACTAGGTCAATTGACGAGTTTTTTCATTTAATTGCTTGTACACGAACAGTTTAACATTTTCAGCGTTTTCTGGGCGTTGATACGGCCTGCCAGATTCGGTCATCACTCCTCCACTGATATGCTGGCCATTTTTAAACCGCCTCCTAAAAACCTACCTACTTGTATTTGTGAATCCGCCCATAGTAGACTACGTCATCATATCAAACTTTTCCGTATCATTAGTAATCGTTCTCTGATGCTAAATGGCCAAGTTTTTGGTAAAATTTAATGCAAATGCGCTGCTCTCAACACATTTCAGTTCATATTGAAATGAGACGCACGACACCACATGGCAGTACATGTATGGAACATGAGTGCTGCGACTCACCTGAGTGACCGGAATCGTATTCAAATGACCTATATAAGCAATGAAAGGGAAAGTATAGTAGGCTCGCCCCTCCCTCCTCCAATAAATAACTGGTTCGAGCCGGTCGGTCTACACCTCGGTCGCGTACTGGTCGGCGGTCGGATACTTTTTGGACCGACCTTGTATATATATAAATATATATATTTGCTGACACAAAGTTCAAGTTAGAAATAGAAAACACAGCCACTAGCATAAAATATCTAATTATTTAGCTAAAGAATTAATTTCCTATCTTAGCTCTTTTATTTTTAAATTTGTTTCCTTAAGTAAAGTTCTATTTTTGACCAACAAATTCATTCATTCCGTCAGCTGATCCTCCTTAACAGCTCTGTCTATGAAAATACACCAGCAGACTCGTGTATTGTGATGTGTATGCTGATGATACTACTTTAGTCCACTCAGATGTTGATATGTTTAATGTTAAGGCAAAACTCAATAGTTCGCATTTTATAGTGATTTTTTTTTTTTTTTTTATTTTTATTTTGTAACACATAATTTTACATAATCATGGCCCCACCAAGTCAACATGACTTATCGGTGAGGTCCATAATGAAACCCAAAAAAAAGCAAGATACAAAATTACAGTTTCATTAATTATTTGTTTTGATCAGTTTATAGTTCATGCTTTTTCAAGAAAATGTTATATTGCTCTTTGTGTGGCTGTGGTGCTTCTATAACTCCAAATTTTTAAATATTGGCATTTTATATAGCATTAAGGGGATAATACATACATTATTCAGAGTATAAATAGATAATAAATTATATAACTGGATATATAAACAAAATATAAAAATATTGCCCATCAACAAATAACATTCTATAAATAGTTAAATATAAGCAACAAATCTCTAAACATTACAACAACCATAACAAAAAATATCAATACAATAACAATTGATAAATGCCCATCAAACAACAACACATAACTAATAAAATATGACTTAAAACAATTATTATACATTCCTAGTTTTTTTACAAAATCTGGTTGGATCCACAGTAAGTAACGAAAATTTACCCACTCATATTCACGCTTCATTTGTCTGTGCATGTGTGTTGGTGTGTTAGATGTTAGTCCCTAGCCTAGTGAAGATGTAGTTCATGCCTAAGTAGTCAGCTCAAAAATGTTGGGTGTCGTAGTTAATCCATGCATCTGCACTGCCCTTCTCTAAAAACCCAGGAAGTGTTCTCGACAAGGCTTGTCAATGTTCAATCTTGGAAGTAAGTTATACAAATAATAATTGGAACATATAAAAACATCGGGTAACCTCTCAACACTCAAACTTTGTTGGCCCATTCTCGGTATAGAATATTTTGTGGAGAGTCCGTGGTTGTTGAAAAATCCTTTGTTCTTTTTAATTTTGTTGATTCATTTTTATTAAAATTATCCATAATATTTCCTGTATATATATAACTGTTTTTTGGGGATTCATTATAAAGTTTTAAAACACCATTTACATTGTTTTCCAAATAGTACTTATCAAACAACCTATTTTGCAAATTCTTTATAATGTTTAAAATGGGAATGTAGCAAGCATGCACACCCACAATACCCAATAGCCATATCTAATGTTGGAAATTTCACACCAGCGAATTGAATATGCAACCTATCTATTACTCCTTATTATATTTGGTAACTTTATATCACATACAACGATACATGATAGCATGACAACACAAGGATTCAACCTTTTATAGAAGATCCATAACATGTGTTACATTAAATATCAGTTTTCCCTCGTCTAGAGTCAGTCCCCAGAAGTATTCTGAATTTAATCCACTAGCCTTATATTGATCACAGTCACAATTTGAATGTTAATATTAGCATTTTAATGTAGACCAGTCACCAACACATGTAACTTAAACAATAATCTTCTTTCATTAGGTCTGACAATGTTCTGGGGCATAAAAATGCCGATCATGGCTGTCTCTCTGTTTCCGTTTATAATAAAGTTATTTTTATCATGTGCCCCAGTTTAGGTTAAAATTTTAAACATCTCTATTTAGTATCTTTCTCAGATTTGCACTTGCCTAATTTGTCTATGTCCACTTATAATTCTACGTATAAATCCAATCAGCATAGGCTACAAAATTGGCTGCAATCTGTTAATCAGCCATCTAAATAAACCCATTTAAATAAATACAAAAAGCATTATTTGGAGTCTACAAGTAAACTAAACTACCTTGAGGCAACTCCTAATTGTTCATGGTTTCTTTTAAATCACTATATTCATTTTCAACTTTCACAGTAAATTTTCTGTTTCTTTCTTTTTTTTTTTTTCTTTCTTTTTTTTTTCATTTAAATCAAATATGATTCAAACTAACTTAAAAATATTCCTCTTATAACCTATTCCTTCAAGGTGATTTTTAACAGTTTTACTTTGTGTTCCAAATTGTATCAAATAGCCTTAGCTTAAATCGATGAATAAGGACGAGTGCATGGCTTCTACTTATTCCTATAAAACCATTTACTTACTTTTGTTTTGTGCAAATGATTTTATAAAGCGTGTTACAAGTTGGATTTAATTTTTTGGAAAACCCCATAACTGGTTGGGGTTTACAACTTATGTTGTTTTCTTTCAAATATTTTCAATTCAGATAATTCCGAGACACAATACTCTTGCAAATACTTTTTCTCGATGCGAGTTGGCAATATAGCTTATTAGGTCTATAATTACTTAAATTGTTATTTTCCTTATCCATTTAACTCTATATAAAACTAACTGGCCCTTTATTCACAGAAATTTTTAGGCTATCAGGGAAGTACTCCATTTATGTAAATGAGGTGTATTATCATTCATAAGCTATCAACATGTGCAATTTTTCCGGGAGAAAACCATATAACAACCATCTTTAGCTCATAATTTTGTCACTACCTGGGGATGCTTGTCGATTTTATAATAGTATCTTATTATATCCCTTATGGTTCTATACACTGGCAGACGGAGTATATCAAAAGATATCCATTTACAATCTTTGATCTCTATGGATTATCTCGCTATTTGGCCTATAGGGGGCATGTATCGTGATTAGGCTTTTTAACAACCGTCCATTTAAAAAGTAGTGACAAATTGCAAAACCATTCACTTATATCATATTTGTTTACTTGTCTTTCTCATCGCATCCAATTATGGAACTTCATCTACATTTTTTCTTTTTTTTTCCTTCCAAGCAGTTCCTTCCACATTGGACCCATAATTTTGTGGATATACCGATTCTAACATTTTTCACAGATATTGTCGGTTATAGTAGACCGTATTTTTTTTTGATTTTTAATAGCATTATTAAGTATTATTTCTAAAATATCTATTATATATATATATTTCCTATTTCTAAGAATTAGTCGGGTCACCTTTCCCACAACTTACAATTGGCCTATCTACTCGTCTTGTGTCATTTTAATTAAACTGATTATCTCATTCATGGTTTTTTATTCTTTTAGGTTTAGTGATTTTTAGGTTGGACCCCTCTTCTTAATTAAACAATCTATTATAGAACAGAATTAAATTTGTTTGTCAATACATCTCAAAGCTATGATTTATGTATCAACCTTGTATCGCGCTCCGATCAGCTCATTCCATTTAATTTTGTGTTAATTTTAGATTTAACTAGGGCTTCATTCGTACTTGTAAATATGCTTTTCAAACTCTTTCTTCATTCTTTCCCATTCTAATATTCAATGTGAGGGGATAATGGTCCTGGACCATTTTTTGACAAGATGATTCCAGTTTTTGAATTAGGTTTGCTGTCTGCTTCTCATATATAGTATATGATCCAAGACATGGTGATGTTAAATTACCCGCTCTCACTTCTTCTCGAGGGATACAGAAGTTTGCCTCTCTGTAGTCCCAAGGTAGACACAAAAACCGTCTCATTACTGCCAGTGTGCCTATACATATTATCCTTTATGTCTATGTTGGTCTCACCTTTAAATATTAAATTGCTATATGATTTGAATCTAGTTAACTCACTGTTTCATGTTCATTCAGTGTTTGTATTGATGGGTATATACCTGTACTGGGAGTTGGTGGTCTGTACAATAGTGTGGATGCCAAAATTTATTCTGCGGACTTGTGTAACTTCATAATTTCTTAATTTCCAGTGTTAAGGATTCATAAGAGTTTTCGTGTGAATATTTATTGGTGTGTATTGTTAATTTTTGTGATAGTGTATAATTTGATGTGTCCATAATATGTAGCTCATCGAAATGGAAATAACTTTCTGATCGTCTGAACTTGATCAATATTTATTAAAATAGTTCATAAACAATATCATTGTATTTAATTATTTTGTTTTTAAGATTATATATGGAAGATTATTTTTATAAACGGGAATCCTGTTCAACGTTGATATGAAGTTGAGTATACAATAGAGAGCAATACGTTGTTGGCATCATGCCTGTTCTTTCGGCCGCTTTGACGACCATAATATAATTCGTGCCCGCTTGGTGTTCGCACTACGAAACAATATGATCCGCAATGGGTTAAGTGCTGTCCATTGCGCCTAACACGTTTCATTCAATCCCGATATCAACGATTTAATATTTAAAGTGGGCCTCATCAGACATCCAAAATTTTTCAGGACAGGAAATTTGCGTCCTCATTGATTTTGGTCAGTAGTTGTTATCAATAATTTGAGCGTAACTCACCGTCATTTGGTTTTACGAGCTTGAATACAAATCTGAAGCTTGCAAGGATGAAAAGCTGCTAGGCAGTGCAATACTTCTTTGCACACTTCGACGCTCAAGTTGCAATGATGATGGCGATTTTTCGTACAGAGACGACAGGCGGGATCCTTTCCACTGCAACTCGCACATGAATCAACATTTTCTGGGGGTTCGTAACAGTAACTATATGCCCAGGAGGTGTTTTTCTTTTGGCCAAAACCAGTCTCTTCAAAATTCCGAACCCATGAATGAATATGGGGCATGTGAAGAAGGAAATTCGCACCGCGGGGTAGGAATATTATAATGGCGTCGGAACACTAGTTGCTGCAGATGTTGACACTGTCGCCATTTTTTGTAAAACGCTTTCTCATGGAAACGGCACGATTCGCAACCACTCCCATTGGCTCATCAACTCAATGACCGTTACTACTGGGGGGGGGGGGGGGGCGGGGGGCGGATAAACACATAAATGACTTCCATCCCCCACTACTACGAAGATGTACAGGTGTACCAACAGACTTCAAAATTTCCTGTTTCTCTGCGCACCACCCTGTACTTTATATTATCTGACTATAAGTATGGTACCGAATACAAGAAGTATTATTAAGGGTCCTAAATCAGTACACCAGTTTAATATAATGAAGCTATACAAATACAGTAGTAGTTTAAAGAGATTATATCGTTAAATTAATATTGAAGTACATCATACCTGTAGGCTGAACTGTTCTTCGTGACCAAGTGGAGGGTAATGTCTACAGTCTGATTACAGCTCTTTGGTCTCTTCACATTACTATGTGATTGGGGAGATACTCAAAATTTCTGCACCGTGTTTGTCAGTGTGCTGGGAAAATTAGAGTTGTTTTCAATACCGGTGGAAACAAAATAGTTTTCAGTAGAGACTAAAATTATATGTAGAAAAAATGTTTAGAGAATTTATTGGTAGTGGAATCATAAATATGATTCAGTATACATGTTGAACATTAAGGATTAATTTTGTTTTACTTTAGGGGACCCACATTTGAATTTTTATGGTATTTAACAAAAGAGATGTTTTTAGTTTTTGTAGGATAAGTGCAAGATGTCACCTCATAAGGCTTCACCCTAAGCCCACACATATGAAACGAAAGGTATAAAGAATGTTTCAGTATTAAGTATAACTTAATTGAATAAACATTAATATAGTTCAAGTTCCATATAATTTATATAACTTTTTCAGATCTGTTCAGCATATAAACCTAATATAATTTATTGAAGTAAACATTATTGCAGTCATACGTTCTCTATAATTTTAATTTTAATGTCTTTCTGTATGTGTTGGTGCGGATCATAAAACGACTCATTAATTTGTAATAGATAGATAGAAAACAGAACTCTTCTGAACTGAGATCGCTGATCAAGCCGCGAATGTTAGGAATTTGATCCGGTACAGCTCGCTTCTGCCCCCACTCTTTCTCTCTAAGGTTTTCTGATCAGCCCATGTGGGAGGCACCATGAGGGAGCTCGCCATTTATGGAAGGGGCATTTGTAGATCGATACTTTCCCCTAGCCAAGATCACGTTGTCAGACTTGTTACAAATATCAAAACTATCGAATGTAAAGAATCTGAACCTATAGATATTCATAATTAATCATTGCCAGCTGCTTATATTTAAATTTACTTACTGAGTCAGGCTCGTGATATCGACAAAAAAACAATATTTTATAATATGCATAGTCTTTTTATAAAATCTAGGG
>NW_025787177.1:0-15746 GCF_021130785.1 Homalodisca vitripennis
TTTTAATAGGTGTTTAAGATGTTACAAATTTGTTTTTTATTCGAGATGCTTTTTAACAATGGTTAAAGAGTTGTGCTGCGTACAACTGTACTTCGAGATGGAGTGAGAGTAAAGGGCTGCAAACACTTCTTTTTTTCACAAGTGAGGACTTATCATTTTTAACCATAGTTTATACATTTAGCAATTATTATTTTGTAAAACATGATCTGTTGTATTTTGATACTTGTTTCATAAACTTGCAAGATTATTAGGAACTAACAGAAATAGTTCAGTAAAGCTACGGACTGTTGAGGGTATATAAATAAATAATTATTGTGTATAGAGCTGTTTATCCGATAGTCATAAATATATTTTTATATTTTTAAAAACTATAATTTGATATTTCTGTAAACAATTTAAAAAATCCAATCTACTCAAGAGAGTTGTTCCAAGTTAAGCATATCTATTCTTAAAGTTGATTTTTAGCCTTTTTTACACTATGCACCAAATTCCAATCCGAGTACGAAACTAAAACATTTAGTTTTTATGTCACTTCAGAATTATTGTTATGTTTTTGATTTTTTCAGTAAATTTTATACAGACTTTTTATGTTTTAGCTTTTTCCGTTGGATGATGACAAAAAATTTTTAAAAATAATGGATTATTGGCATTGGAAAAGAAAAGAAATTCAAACCAACCAAAAACATACTGTTCTGTGTGGTAAACATTTCAAAGAAGACGATTTTCATTTAGTTTTACCAAACACAACTAAGAAAAGCTAATTAAAAAATGAAGCAATTCCGGACATTGTTTGACTTTCCATCAAATATCCATCCCCCACCGCCAAAAAAAAAAAAAAAAAAAAAACAGAGGGTGGGTTGTCATCAAAAAAGAAGGTTACCCGTACCTATTCAGCCACCTAGTGCAGATCTTCGATTTCTTTGAAGCCCAACACGTCTATGTCATCGGTAAGTTGAACATAATTATTTGATGTTGTCTGACTATCAAAAAGCAAATGTGTAATATGTGATAAACATAATTTTTAAAAGATCGTAAAAAAAACTACTTTTGAGCTCCCCTGCACAGTGTTAAAAAAACATAAAATCATTATATTAAATTGTTATTATTCTATTAATTACTATTGTAAGTATTTTTTATTTGATATAAAAAACTATAAACAAATTTTAACCTCAAGCCTTGTTGCCGCAAACCTCAGTTTTAATGTTCTCTTGTTTTTATTTGTCTGCAATTTATGCGTGCGATGAGGGCTATATTCAACGCAGGTTAATCTAACAGCATTTTTGGTTGTTATTTTTTGAGGTTTTTTCTGCTGCTGCCGTTGGAACAACGACCAGTCAGTTTCCACACCCAAACTGAGCAAAAAATCAACAGTTTGGCCTACATTCAAAACACCGGTTAAGCCTTGTATTTGTATAGTTTTCGTTGGTAGACATAGACACGGACATCACCGTAAAAGGTTTTTTTTAGAGGAGTGCGGCTAAGATAAAAATGTCTCAATGAATTGGTGTGGGGGGCTTCTTATACAAATGTTTTTTCTAATAAGTTTTGGGGTTAAATAATTTTAAATATATTCACGAATGATAATTACGATAATTTTAATTGTTGGTATTAATTCCAATGCTAATGATTTCTTGGATAAGGCGGGAAAACTGTTCCGTTCACCATCCCACATCTCTATCTCCCAGAAAAGTGCTATTTGCGCCGGAAGGTTAAAGCTCTAAAGCAAAAATTAAAAAGAAGGGACTGTGTAATTAAGGGTCAATGAAAGGAATTGATTTCAAATTTGTAATAACAAATTTTAAGCACCAGATTCGTTAATCGAAATTGTAGAAAACAACTTTACAGGGTTGCCTTTTCGAGTTCATTGTTTGAGTAGCCTAGAAAAAAAAAAAAAAACAAGGAAAAAAGTAAAAACAAACATAACTTTCACAGAAAAGTGTTAAGGAGTTTGCCTTAAACACTTTATTTTTATTCACCAAATACGCTTATAGATACTTGCGGGCTTCAAATTTAATTTTACCACATCCTTGCCACATTATGAAAATGGATTTCAAAATTTAATTGTTGTCCAGGGTTTTTGGAGGAGGTATTCATGTATTTAAGACATTAATGTTAAAGGAACAGGCAGCACCTAAGAAATGTAAGTTTTGGTATACGATTCCATGAGCATTAGAAAGCAGATAGTTTATGACGAAGCAAACTAGGGAATAAATTGTTGGATATGTAGATGTTGGAGGATTCAAAATAGTAACAACGAGGAGATTGCTACAGAAGCTTTAGTATTTCAAATTGTTTCTTTGAGAGGCCACTTTAAATGTATCGTAGGGTTATTTTTATGTAAATAAAACTTCCATCAGTTTTTCTGTCGCAGCCTAATTAAAAGTGGCTATAGTTAAAACTAAGTGAAGTGGGCGCGTTTTAATGTACAGAGCGTGACCTTTGACGGAACCAGCTCGAATCTTAGCGCCATTGAAACATTTACGGTATGTAAGTTCCCTGAAGCGCCGATAATTTTTTCAAACTCGATACTATGAATCTACGATATTTGTGCCATTTTGGATCCTCCACACATGTTAAAACTATGTCAAGGAAAATTTCACTAGCGGATCATTATAAAGGTTATAGACCTCCGAGGTCAGGGTGAATTGGTTTTAAAGTATATAGAGGATCTTAATATTTTACAGAACAAGCTAGGTCTGAAAATGTGTAACACTATTATCAGACAAACTTGTTTTCTACAAAAATAGAAAAATGAATGTAAAGGTAGCTGCACAGGCACTATTAGTTCCTGCGTAGCAGACGCCTTTACAATATTTGAACATTTAAAGAACATCCACAGTTCTCAGATTCAGATTGTCTAGCAACTGTAGAATTTTTTTTTAAGAATAGTTGACTATCTCTTTTTCGATTTTATGAACAGTAGTGGGTCCATTTGGAAGAGGGATAACCAAGGGGGCCACCGATGTTGAAACTAGAAAACAAAGCAAATGATGATTTAATGCTTAAAAAAAAGCAGACAAATATTTGTCCAAAACTTAAAAATTGGAGGAAGACAATCAATTTTAAATCATGCAAGGAAGAACGTTCGCTTTAGGTTTTCTAAGTTAATATTAAGAGTTTTTGTATTTTAAGAGACAGATTGTTAGTTTTAGAGGATTTTAAATACTTGTTGTCATACAAATTTAGTCAAGACCACCTGGAATTATTTTTCTCCTGTATTCGAAGTTTTTTTTTTTAAAGGGGGTTGGGAATAATGACAATCCTAATACAAAACAGTTTACTTGGGCTAGTAAGGCAACTAATGTTTAGGAACAGTGTCCAGGGCCATCTGAAAAATTCCAACTGTCTTGAGTTTGACCCCAACTTCACACTGTAGGCCTTCTTGAGTTAGGCCATGGTTTATGTGTTTGTAGATTGGACATAGATGACGAGGTAGTGAAATTGAGAGCGCCATTTTGTGTAATGGAAAATTATGATGAATCTAGTTTTAAGGATGAAATCTTGTATTATATCTGTAGGAGTCATTTGTTACACGAATGGAGAAAACAAAATTCAAAAGTTAAAAGATTGTTGTTATGTACTCCATGCTAATCGATTCAGATCTTAGGAATCATATACACGCCTTACTGATTTTAAATCTAATCCGGAAGGGCTTAAAAATATATTAATCAGATCAAGTGAGGATGTATTAATGGGTTGTTAAATATGCCTATTTTGCTCAAGCTATCTGAGGATAATTTGACTACTTGTAAATTTAACAATGTGAAGTTTGTAAACCATTTTAAAAGGTAGTGTATTCAAAGGACATTTTTAAGTAACGATGGAATTTACTGGATGCCATGAATTATTGTTATTAAAAATCTGTAACCTCAATTTTTGTTTTTGAAATTAATATCTCATCACAATTGCAAAACAAAAAACCTTGCATGTGTTGACGATGAAATCTAACTTGGGCATTTAAAGGGACAAAAACTTAATAAAATGATTTTGTTTTTTCCAAACACTTAGACTAAGTTTATCATGTTTGTGAATTGTTTGTGTCATGAATTGAAATATACCACAAAGTAATAAGAAAACAATTGTAGCCGACTATTTTAACCGTAGACTATATCTGGTTCCTGTTGTGTTAGTTACTATCGTAGGGCCTCCGGTAATTTGATAACGATTACAGGTTTATGGTTTATAGTAATTTAACATACACCTCAAATGACTTAAAGAAAAAAACGCTGGTGCTACAACAGTTGTTAGAAAAATTATGTTGTAAAATTTAATCATATTTGAGGCTACAGGGCGATTTAAATATGCCGGCGAAAGCCAAAACTACTGCCATAGCCTGCTTGTACGCGGAGCGTGTTCTTGCCCACTCCGAGCGCCTTGGGCAAAAGTCAGACGTAACCCCCGCGATTTCGGCCCGGTTCTGTTGCCCAGCGCGCCGTTCCAGTAGTATAGTTCGTTGGATTTATCTTAACTTTCGAAATGCAGAAATAAATGGACTTAGTTGATGATGTTTCCTTTAAAAATATATCCTTTCCTGAAATTAAAATTCAAATTTATTAAATTAATGTAGGAATTATTTTCGTAAACATATATTTAGTTGTTTGAAATTTTATCTGTTATGTGAGAAACTGCAACAAAATAATAAAACTAAATTTCCTGCCTTCCACTCAAACTATATCGGGTATAGGAAAGAACTGAAATAAATCAAAAAATTTATGTTATAAATAAAATATTTACAATATACGTTCGGACAAATTGTAAAGAAGACGATTGTGGATGGGCTTAGATAATGGAATGTGGCCGAAGAAGGAAGTTCACTCACCATAGAGAAGTTGTTCTTTTCTGGGTACCAGAAGGATTCCTTGGACCAGGCCATAACTATATAAGAAGTAGATAGAGGTAGATGAGACCCAGAGAGAGCTTTTCTACGGTGGGGGGGAGCACGTTCACACTGACGGATTTATCCACGTTCGCGGCGGAGAACATACAAATGTTTAGAATATACAACGGGGAGACCTCATAAAGAATAAACAAGAGTATTAAAATAGGTAAAAGCGGTACGGAAGAACAATGGTGAGCTAGAGAGGGTGAGATCGGGTGATAATCAGCTGAGAAGTGAATGAGTGCAGACACACAGAAGTACTGTGAAGATAGTTAGGCCATGTCGGCGAGGTGACATCGACCATTTGATTATTACAGGACACTTCCACTGCCCGCCGGCGCCGAGAATCTCAGGCGGTAACACTGATAGTTTGGCTAATTTATTATTTACAAAGTTAATCAAGAAGAGCAGATTTGGAGCTTGAAATAAAATACTTTTAAGTGCCAGAATATTAGAATAAATTTAGTTTACAGTGATAAATAAGTTGTGTACTGCAGACAGGCGAGTAATGGCCAAATAGTATCAGACCTTTTTTACTGTGGTGTTTGAATTTAAACCAGTCGAACATTTTAAGAGAAATCTAAATTAATTAACGTTGAGATGCGTGCACTTTAAATAGTCAGTTCATAAAGTGGTTCTAATTGGCTGAGCATTAGCGAATGCCTATCTACAGCTCGTGGGGGTGGGAAACCATTTCATGTCTGTTGTCGGACGATATCACGAATATTGAAAATACTGACCATAAGACTTGTCATTTTGCCTGTGCTTCAATTATACAGGGTGTTCATTTGAAAACTTCAAATTCGTATTAAAAGACTTATGACCCAAGGCTCGAAATTCATGTAAAAGGGGGGTTTATAGTTACTAATTGGGGGAACAAATACTTATTTTCAAAATGGGGGTGCTTCTCCTCCATGGTCCCCCGTACCCAACGCCATAAATAGTCATATGGCAATCTACCTTGCTGACACCTCAAATTGAGTAGCTCATAAAAATAAGTTCTACGGGGTCTTTTCTAGTTTGTCCCCGCATTCTCTATTTTAATTTTCTATAAGTTAGTTTACTTTACTCTAGAAGCTTACAAATGTAATTTTCTAAAGGTTATATTGGAATCGTTAGGTTTTTTTAAGTTATTTTATTTTTTTTTTTTTTTATCACTTGGTTTATTGCTTTTTTTTCTTATTTTCTTTTTATTTGTTTGTATCTTAATTTTTTTTATTTTTTTTTTTTTTTTATTTTTATTTAAGCTTAGGTTTTTGACAATAATTTTGCAAAAAAACCAATTGAAAAACAAGTTTATTAAATTTGTACGAAAAAAAACACAAAATTGGTAATGTGAAATGATGTTGTTAATATAATATACTATTCTGGTGGCCAGAACGCTTTAATGTCCACCAGGTTTTGTTTCGAACAAATTCTGTGTTTATGGAGGCGATGTTTTCCACCAGAAAACTCACACAAGTATTTGTCTAGCAAGTTGCGCACTTGTTGTACCGCATTTCGTTCCGTATTACGCCGTTTTGCCCGACCGCCAAAGAGCGATTCGATTCCTCTGTGGTGTGTTGTGATCCTGTTGTAGGATTAACATAAAATTCTTTCTGAAATGGGTTAGAATCACGCGAGTTATGCCTTTGCCCGCTGCTTTGCTCTTTTAGAAAAAAAAAATAACTCGAGCTTGATAAAGGTCCAAGCCCAGATCAAGGCGGCGCGGCCCCCGGGCCCCGTGACACGGGCGCGTTTTATCACTGATATTTAATTACGGCCTTTGGTGAATGCGGGGACATATTAGAAAAAGACCCAAGTTCTGTATTTTGGTAAAAAAAAAGTTTAAATCCAGAAAAGCCGTTTGGTATCAGCCAGCCCAATAATGTAAATTTTCTTTACACATCAATTAATTAGTCTAAAAACTACTGTACTACCAATATTAACAAACAAAAGTACTCATTTGAAATACTGTTGTAAATCCTTTTTAAACTTCAAATAAAAATATTCCAAATTGGTTGCCATTGTTGATTCAAGCAAAATAATATAACATAATTTTTCTAATTCTTTGCCTAACCTAATTGGGCAACATCCGTGAAGTTTTCATTTTAAGAGAAATATTTCATTTGTTATGGTTCAGATTTTATTTCAGTCACATAATTATAAGACAGTTCAAGTTAATAATCTAGTAGCGCATGATTAGCAACACAAATTATAGATTTCTGTTTCTATATATACTGCCAAAATACATCAGGCGGCGGTTAGATCCACCCCCCTGACCCCCCTGTTATTAAATGGGAATAATGTAAATTAATAATCCTATATAACGGAGTACCAGAAGGTCACGTTAAACGATAGCTTAAAGGTTTAAATGGCAAATACGTTACTTTTTTAATTCAAAAAATCAATTAGTTGGGGTTCTTTTTCAGTGTTAAGGGCCAGCAACAAAAGACCCTAGCGGTGTTGCCTATTTTCAAACCTCAGATTTTTTTTCACGCGATGCTTTGCCCGCTGCGCCATGCGCTTTTGCGCGGCTTGCCCTGCTTTTAGAAAAGAAATTAACTCGAGCTTGCAAAGTCCCAACCATGACCCAGATCAACTCACCACGCTTTTTATATAGAACAATAAATAAACTAGAGAACAGAACTATACGAGGGTGTCATTACAGGCAACGATGATAATGCGGAGCGTGTTTATCAACTGATAAGATATAAGATCGAGTTTTAATACTAGAAAGTAGTACCTGGACTACTGCCCTACCGAAACTTAATAACACCAAAAACATACGGACTAAAAAAAGCACTTGTCAGTCAGGTATTAGTTTTAGGAATAGTTTGTAAGGTGCTGGCCCTATAAACGAAAAAGACCCCAAATAGAAGCTACTATCCTTGGACTAGGAGCACAAGACCATTGTACCAACTTTCATGTCTTGCAGGACTTTCCTATCCAGAATTGTCGCAAAATTTATAAGTTGAAAGGTGTTCTTATTGTACCAGGCTACAGTTAAGGGCTAAAGAAGCCCTCTTTTAAACACAACATGTGGGTAACCCATCGGCTTAAAGGGTGAACTTTCCGAGAAATCCAATGGCTTGGCGGGGCTGATTTGCAAAGGACAAGGATCGGCTCTAGGCGGTCCACCCCATCCAATGCAGTAGTCACGCTCCATGGTTGCTTGATATGATTATTCTATGCAATAATCGTTTGTACCCGCTACCACTGCACCGATTGACAAAGGCAGAACAACCTGTTGGGAACGATTGCCATATATCAACACAGGTGGGGCCTGTGCCTAAGGGTTCTTACGTATGTAGCTAATTTTCATTATTACGTATAATAACTCTTTTTTCATTTGGAAAAAATTAAAGAAAGAGAAAATCATGAGGGACGTTTTTTCAGGCATTCCAATTTAATATGGCAATTAGTAACGTACTTAAGTATTAAACAAACCGTAAGTACGCTAGGTTAGTACACTTTTAAACGTACTTATGGTTCATAGAGATTCACTGTAATATTAAAAAACCTGTTATTCACAGGAATAATAAATATTTCGCACACGTTTTATAAAAAACTCAATTAACAAATAAATTAAACTATCTTCTTATTACTTTTTCACATTAATTGTCAATATAACGTTAAAATTCCATTTTTAAATATAAAATTAATTAAAACATGAATTTCCACATTTGAATTTTTGAAATGGATATATCACTTACTTTTATTGAGTTTATAGTTTGTTTACGGAGATGAGAAGAATTTTTTCTTATGCGTTTTAATGCGTTATTTCACCTTTAGTTACTTTTATATCTTACAATGCCAGTAGATCATAATGCACCAATTGTATTCATAAAATAAGAAACTCTTTTTAATCCCGCACTTTTGTAGGTTTTGATTTTTTAAGTCAGGCTATTATTCACAGATTTCCCTAATTCTTTTATTAAGCAACAAACGAAGGATTGTTCCACTTGAATATATACTTTAATAGATTTTTGCTTTGTCAAATCAAAAGTATAAGTTTCGACTTTTTTCATTAGTTATGAACTTTGTTGAGGTAAAGAATTTATTCTCATAAAATGATAATTAATATATACTTTGGTCGATTCAGCTTGGAAAAATTGCGCATTAGGAAAATGCAAACTAAATGTTTTGTATAAATAGATTATGTAGAGCAAAAAATATAATGTATAATGGATGTAAAATTAATTCTGAGCAAGTTTTTGTTCTCAATACACTCTTTCTTTTTGTAAATCATTTTAATTTAGAGACATAACTGATAGTTAAGTAATGCCAAAACAAAAAAGACCAAATTGCTGAAAATTCAAGTTGTCAACTGAGGAAATTCTGACAAATTTTAAAGCCATTTATTCTTGCTGGGAAAATCTGGGCACAGATAGCCCCCCGGTAATCTAGTTAGTTATTCTTTGCAATATACTTAGTATTGAAGATTAACATTGACCGAAGATATCCAGTGAATTTACTAAATCAAGTTTTTATTGTCAGTGTTTCCTGTCACAGGCCTTCTACAGCCCACCCAAACCTCCAGTCTAGAACAATGCTCTACTGTAGCGCCAATTTAATGTTTAACTGCTTCCATTATCTCTTATTGGTCAATAAGGCTTAGTTGTATTTCAAAAAGCGAATCAATACAGAATTCTAGCAAACAATGCTGTTTTTGCTAGTCAGTTGCCACATTATTCAGTTAGTTCGATTACACAGAATAGGAACAATCATTTGGATAGTTAATAACTAGTTTTGCAAATCACTCTGGAATTCATTCCAAACGCCCCCCATTTTTCTCAATAATTTCTCTTTCATTCATTATTAAATATTACAGTTGCCACCTCAAAATATCTTTGCAGCCTTATAAATCTTTTCTATTCTGTTTATTAAGTTAAAACTGTTGGACGAACCATTTTAAACTAAAAACTTACACAAAAGGTTCGCAAGTCGAACTCATTTTAAATTAGGCCCTTCCACCTCAGTTGGAAAAAGTTTGTAAAAACTTTGGGTAACTGAAAAACATGAATTAATTTCTTACGGGATTTTTTATTTTACTCAATAATATCCACGAAAACCTAACCCAGATTCAAAAACAGATTTTTTAAGTTTAAAATTTGTTTAACGTATTTGTTATAATTATTCTACAAACCCTTTTTTGTTGTTTTTCTCACGTTCATAAATAATAACAGGAGTTGTGGTTCTTATTGTCATGATTGTTAATTTTAAATTATACGTATAAGTTATTTGTTAATAATAAATCTTGTTCTCATTTAAAAAATTAAGAAAGAGTATAGCATATTTAAGCTGTTTCGGACTTAATTGCTTACAGTTTCCTCCATAACAGACGTTAAGCAGTTTCTTGATGCGTATGATCGTTTAAAACTGCATAAAACCTAAATTTAGTGGGGGGGCTTAGTCAATACCACTCATGATACTATGGATGAATTAAAGTTGGCTAGCAAGCGAGCATTGTGGGAAGCACGAATTCTCTACTCTGTTATATTTACTCCCTTGTGACACCGACAAATAGGCACCTGTTTACCTCAAAAATCGACATGTCACTAATAGTGTGCATCCTTCTCCAACACGTCACAAAATCATTGTGACTCTTTTCTAACATATCATGTTTGATTTTTAATTAACTCAGCCATTGTGATGCTGGAAATTCATACATTTGGACAGCAAAACTGCTGAATAGAAAAAAATACTTTGTTTATGACAGACATTATTGTTTTTGGAAAATATGCATTTTCCAATGGGGTTGGTTTCAAACCTTTTTTCCTATGGGAGCAGAGAGTATTTTTTATTGTACAGATGAACTATTAAAAATATTGCGCCCATTATTTTTTTAAAAGTTTTGTATTTCTCAAATCATTTTAAAAAACTACTACTTTATCTTCAAACGTCCGCAGCTTTTCTAGGACATGGCTTGACATTTTACAGTGGTGTCTTACCTTACATAGATCGTTGGTTACGTACAAATATAGAGCATAGAGATGAAAGATTCTGCGGGAATGTTACCAGCCGATTTGTTAGAAATTTTATTTGTATTATTATTTTTATACCTCTTTAATAATATTCAGGATGTCATAATTTTAATTATTAAAAAACTACAACTATATTTACAGCCGTCATTTAAAATAAAGCATAAAAAATTAAAAATATTTTATAATGTATCAGGTTTTAAGTTAATTTTGCACCGTATCGACCTTCGCTAAAATTTTTAAATAATTTTTAATGTAGGTTATAAACTAAATATGGCTAATTCTAAAACTAAGTACAGTTTACTGGAAAAAAAGTACCACTTTCTTTTTTTCAACTGTCCCGAAACAAAATATTGAAGTTAAAAATGGAACCATATGCATTACTTCCCAATACCATAATGGCCTTCGTCGTAATGCTACAAGATTTGGAAAATTTTTTTTGTTTAATTTTCCATTTCGATTATTTTTTTTAATTTACTTATTTTTCAATTCAAAATAATATTTAAGGTCAGTCTCTTTCCACCCACCTGAGTGTTCTTAAGGCAAGATCCATTTTTTTTACCGGGTGCTTTCTCCCTCTCTCTCATATTCATTGTTTATCATTAACTAAAGTGAGTTAAAAAACTTTTGATACCCACTTCAGCAAATTCTATGGCCATTCCATTTACTCCTAACTGGTTTCAATCTCCATTACTGTATAGATTCTCGCCACCGTCATCCTAGCGCCCAAACGTTCCAGAATACTTCGGACCTCATTCCTTCAAGTGCTTCCTTGGTCTGTACAAGTGACAAGACACATATAGCTCTTGGAAAACGCGATGTTCAGTGTTTCAAACTTTAAATAAATTATCTTATTAACTGTTAACAGTTGATAATGGAACACAAATTGTAAACTTTATACCTATAGAAATTTACCAGATAGTTTTATTGTGCAAATAGTGGATATTTGACTTATTTCCGTGTTTTTTATAAGCACATAAAGTTATTATAAAATTGTTCAACAATAACAACTGGTGTAATTGGAAAAAAAAAAAACCAAGACAAAGAACGATAGATACGCTATAGCTCCGGTGACAACCGTTTTTTTATCCACTTACAAAACACTCTATTACCATTAGAAGGAGAAACTACCAATTTTTACTAGCCCGAGAGGTGTAGAGGTTCATTTGGTTCCATCGGTCAGATTCCGTTATATGCCCCCCTAGCGTAAACTGTTTTTCAATGAACTTATTAAACGTTATAAAAAAACCATGTAGTTGAGTAACAGAACTAAAATTATGCCTCCCGATCGCTAATTTTTCAATTTACGGATTGATTTATAATGCATTAACAAATTGGTTCACTGTTTAAGAATAAAAAGGGAGCGGTACTTACGTATTACATCTACATTACCACTTACATTTCTCAAAACACCAAAAAATTCAACAAAAGCAAACCCATTACCAAACAAAAACTATAACTCGTTATTGAAAAAAAACCCACCAAAAACTTGGTGTTTTATTCTGATCACACTCCGCCACCCATAAATGCGAGTTGCCTTCGGCCCGGAAGAGGTGCTTGCCGAAGCCCCGCAGCTAATAGTCATACGAAAGGAAAAACATCCCTCGAGATAGTCCCCTATCAAGTCATAAAAATTATAAAATATTATAGAGGCGGCTTGATCAGAAATATAAATTGAATTGTGATGGAAAGGCCAGATTATGTACAGTGTAAAAAATACTTAAATAATTCATGTTGATGCCGCGCGGCCTGGCCCGTTAATCCCGGAATTTCGAGGAAAGATACTGATAAACAGCGACAACAATACCGACCCGCAATACCTGGAAATACTTGTTGATTGAGTGGAATTGTTAATTTCTGTTACTCAAACATCTGTTTTTTTAATGTTCTAAGTTCATTGAAATAAGTTTAAGTGTCTGGGGGCATTAAATACGGAATCTGACCCGGTTCCATCTAACTAAAGTTCATTGGCTGTCGCGTTAGAAAAGCCTATCACTCTAAAGGCGGGAAAAAAACAGTTTTACTTTTGTATGTGCTCCAGAATATCCTCGATAAAGCTATTTGAGGATTTTATTTTTGAAATATTGCACGAAACTTTATTTTTATATTGGGCAAATATCTCATTCGTTGATGGTTGCATGGCCATGGAGAGGGGGGCTGTGCCCATGGGATATGGGAGCTGGAACATTGCGAAAAATGACTTTCTGGAGAATATTCATGCTACTAAAATGGAAATAAGTTTATTTGAAATTTTTACATTGTTTTGGTATAACTGAGTGTGTTGCTGAAAAAAAAAAAACAAAAAATTTCTTCTCAAGTAGGTTTGTTCTGTTTGGAAAAGGATTCTTTGTTTAATAGTTTGTTGTTGGGACGATGGAAAGGTTTGGACAGGGATAGGCTAATTTCGGGCATTTCGCAATTGCTTATTTGTTACTATAAAGTTATAACCACAACAACGTTATCAGAGGATTGAAATCTATCCTCTTAGTTCAGGGGGCCGCTGGGACCTAGTACTCCAAGTAGCTTTTGAGGATGTTTGAATCCTTTACTTTCCCTTCATTTTCTTCTTCTTCTTTCTGTTCTTTATTTTTTGTATGTACTAATAACCTACCCACCTGAAGAATAGGATATATTCCACTCCCTCGAGAACGTGTGTATTATACCTTTTGTAATTCATAAACGATGGTCAAATGTCCGAAATACTGTTCCATAGCATATTTTGAGAAACGAAAAATTGATTACAGACTTGAAATTGCACCATGACAGCTTTATTTTCTAACATACGCAAAATCAAGTTTAATTATGGTGCACATGTGATTTTCCTAAGCGATAGTGAAAAGAGAAAGAAAAATACCCGGAAGGACTCATCTCTGCAGAACAATTATATTTATTGATTTGGAATTTTTTCATTAAAAACTTTACTTCATACATTAAAAAATAGAATGAATTGTGTTCTTTATCTTAAAAAATATCCGTGTATTTTCATTTTTACATACGCAATGTCGAGTTCGATTAAGTTTCTTATATCTCTATGAGATCTGGATTGATGCTTTAGTACTGCCTAACTGTTCCACAGTATATTGTGGGAAGCATTTTGACCTTTAATTCAGTCACGTATATTGAGAAATAATTTGATTGACCCACCACATGTTTTTTTAGTAATCAGTTAATTGTAACTGAACATAAAGACTCACTTTTAGATTAATTTTGAATAAATATTAAATCGAGGGGCTTAATTGCCTTCACTTATACAAATTTACAAGGCGTTAATTAGTCACTAAGGTTCAAAAGAATTAAACCTTTTGGTTTATATATATATAAATATTATTTAATTATATATAATTATATATTATTTTATATTTAAATATTTATATGATTTCAACTCTTTAAATATTTTGAATTTGTAGTTTCAACACTAATAATCTTCATAACAAGGTAATTGGTTATAATTCTGGTTTTAATCTAAATATCTCAAAATCCCACCCACGCATAGTCATAAAACCACACTTGGGTTTGCCAGTATCTTCTCGTTTTAAGTAACTAATCTATTATTTATTATAAGTTAAAAAATTATTAGCTTTCTGTTCAACAATAAAGTTCAAGCTCTCCTGTTGAATTGAAATGGTACAATGTTCCATATCTCAGCTAGTAATTGTTAAAGTTACGAGAAGTAGTTAAATAAAAAAAAAATATCATTACTCGGAGGATGATTCCCAATTTTGTTTAAAAGGCACCGTCCGAGGGAGTTTTCTTCACAGAATGCCGTTTCCTTGCTGTACAGTTAATTACCCCCTGCGGCAGTTTGTTGAGTTGACGGACGGTGGTTTGTCTTGCTGCCCTTTATTAAAAACTTACTCAACTTTCTCAAAACTCTTAATGAAAATTCATTTTAGTTAAGAAGGTTAAAGTCAATAGTATTGATTACTTAATTCATATGCGTAGTATTACTTTATAAAGAAACTAAAACGTTAACAGTTTTAATTATATCCGCTTTATGAAAATTGCCGTTTACGTAGTTTGGATGGATTTTAATACGGTGGAAAATATATAAAAAATATTCCTTTCCGGGCTCAAGTCGAAAATGATGGTGGGGCTTATATTTTTCAGAGGATTTCAAAATATATTAAATTAATAATTGTTTTTACTGAGAAAAAAGGTTTTTGAGAAAAAATGTTGTAAATAGTTTTAGTAAATTTTAATAATACATTCCAAAAACACTCATAGTTTTTTATGTTTAGTAAAAGAACAATAAATATAGAAAAATTACTGTTTAATTTTAAAAATTAAGCACAGGTGCCGTTAATGAAGTAATCGAGATAATTGAATCATTTTCAAAACTGTATTTTTTTTAAAGCTGTTTTATTCGTTTATTGTGGTAACATTACCAATACCTCATTGATCAAGGTATCTATGGAAGACAAGCATTGAGAATTTTCATTTAGGGGAAAAAAAAAAAAAAGAAAAAAAAAAAAAAAAAAAAAAATACGGAATTTTCACGAAAGCTGTATGAAACGTGTTACGGTTTAACAACAGAGAAAAAAACCAATTTAATTCTCATCCCAGTAACTCGTTATAAAGAACATATATTCCGGACGGGGACTTGGAAACAACAGTGGATGGGTGAAGGAGGTTATAGCCAATACCTATGATCAGGCGTTCTCTAGGCTTAGGCAATCATGGAATATTCATTGAGGGGGAAAACGGAGAATATTTCACGAAAGCTGTATGAAACTGCACAGGTAACAGAAGAACCAATCTTTACTTTTCCATCCAGTTAAAAGTTAATAAAAGAACATTTTATTTTCGGGAGGGGGACTGACACAGTGGGTGGGGTTAATAGGTATACAGATACCTATGATTCAAAGGTTCTATTAGGCAATCATGGGAATTTCATTAGGGGAAAC
>NW_025787178.1:0-14977 GCF_021130785.1 Homalodisca vitripennis
AAACATCCTTGGCAACCGCGATAAGCACGGAGCGTGCACACCGAGCATATTCAAAGACCTTTTGTGAACTAAAAAACTCTCCAAGAGACATATATCTGTAATAATAATTGTGATATGAACTGTATTTAGGCGTTTTGAGTCATAGTCTACAATTCTAATTTCTGCCGACGACAGCATGGGAAGTGTTAAAAGTAACCATTACCACGCGACAATGTTGTATAACAGGGGCTTCACTGAGGTTTGTTTGCAAAATTTCAAATCTTTAGTTCAGTATGGTTTTTCTTTAGATGTCCTATGGACAAGACAGACAGACGATACTGAGAAAGAAATTTTTACAAGTCCTCGGCAGACAAAGAGAAATGTGAGTCAGCCTTTTGAGATGATAGGCTTCAATAACTCTCTATTACAATAGGTACCTATCATGTGATAGGATTCAATCTTGATCTTATGTAAAATTTAATTTTCAAGTGTTTACAGATGAAAATGTTTTGTCGAGAAATCTTGCCACAAGATTTATTCACATAGTTTTGTTCAGTTAAGTTTTAGTTTTCAACTCAGTGCTCGAAAAGACAAAATACTTAAATTTTCGGTGAGTTAGTGGATAAGTAACTAACAACATAAGAGTGTGCTGAAATCTAATCTTGGTCAACAAACATTTACTTTCCACTTAAAATTATTTTTTTATCTTATGTCTAACAAGGGCGTATATAAGGGGGGGGCTCATGGGCTCGGAAGCCCCCCCCAAAATTTGAAACACAAAAGAAATATAATAACTTATTTACGATCATTTATTTTTATTTTCAATAAGCTGTGCTTCTATACACTTTCGACTACATTAGTAATAATAGTTTAGAGTGGAATTTTAAGAATACATTATGATGACCTAACAATATATCAATATTATTTTTTTCAGAGGTTGTAAATTACTAATATTTTTTGTAAGCATGCAAATAATCGTGCCAACTGTAAAATAGTGCGAGGTATCCTGACGCATGCTTACTGTCGCGTCTGGCCTCTCGTGTAGTGCCAGCGCCAGGCATGCGTATATGACTAATGACGGTGTCGCCTAGCGGACCCCGCTGCCTAGCAACCCTCCTCGCACCCAATATACCCCCCAACCCACTCCCCACCACACCTGACCTTCATTCCGCACTAACCACGCCATTGTCTGCTGTTGTCCTAGTGCGTATCACCCGTGGTGAACATTTTAAGTGCTGTAATTGCAATATTGTGCTGTGATGTGTAAGTGACCTGTTATCAAGTGATATGTTGTTGGTTGTCGCATTTATGTATAAGTATTTGAAACATGATCTGATTACTTTATAGTTGACAGTTCTTACGTGTGAAGCGTACCATATGGGGCTACATTAGAACATTTAAAAATGAAGAGACAGATAGTTCGATTCAAAGCTTTTTTTCGAGGTGAAGAAAAGAACGTGTTTTCGAGTCTGAGATCGACGAGCAGACAATCAGTTTGAAATAACACCGAGTCCCCCTCCACTTGTGCTACAGTCAACTTGGTCAAGCGTTGTTGAGATCAAGTAATCACAACAGGTGAAATTTAACATAACCTTAACGCGAGTAATCACACTGCCCCCCACTTGTATAAGTTTCACAATATCAATGATATTGGTCATTCTACTGCCTCCTCAACTTCCTTTTCAAACTTCAAAATGAGCAGAGTAAAATAATTCAATTATTTATGAGGAACTTTGGAAGGCCTCGAACTGTAGTTTACTGAAAATTTCCATAAAGATGAAAAATAACAGAAGTTCTATTCAAAATAAGTGGGTTGGAAAGACTTCAAATGGTTAGCTTATTCGGAGCAAAGAGGAAGGGGCCCTGTGTAACATATTTGTGTTTTTATCTCACACAACACAGGTGGGAAAGGAACCCACCAAGATTCAAGAGTTTTAGGTATGTATTAGTCATCAAAACCAACTTACTACAAAGCTTAAGTAAAGCTAGGGAGTGTTATTCAATTCAGACATGAAAATAAACAATATCAATAAAACTGCAATGTTAATGGCTGAAAGACGTAAAAAATCCTTAGTACATGGAAAAACAGAAAAGTGATGATAAACAGATATAATCAACAATGCATAGAAAAGATGAATGTTCAGGAAAACAAAAATAGAATTTAGTAACCGAATAATTCCAGATCAATTAGATTTTGTGTGGAAGGCAACAAATTTGCTCTTAGAGGGCATCGTGATGGGTGGAAGAGTGGATCTTGACGAGCCTATACAAAATGATGGTAATTTTTCGCTCTTTTATTAATGGAAAACAGGGCTAAATTTACGGGACAATAATCTTAAAACACAGCTAGAAACGTGGGTGGGTGGCAAAACTAATTGTATAACTTAAGTTCCTGATTGATCCCAAATGAAATTAATAGGTATTTTTATGGTTCCCAAAGTACAGTCAAAAAAATTGTATCGCACCGTGAGAAAATCTTGTATTTTTGTTAATCAGTATTAGCGAGATGAGACAAACAGACATTAGGCCAAATTGAACAATTTTCCCCTCTTTGTGTCCGAGATATGTTGTACGAGAAATTGTTTAAAATTAGGGAAGATTTTGCTGGGCTTTTGTACCCGTGTAATGATGTAACATGATCAAGGTTTAGCCAATACAATTATTATGTCAAGTCTAACACAGGGTCTTGGACGTGATTTAAAAACAATTTTTTTAAAGTGGGTACAATGATATGATTGGGAGGCGTTCTGTCATGATGTGTGCCAGTTCAGAGGGTCACAAGGCATACATAAGTGAAAAAAGTACCCTCAGCCATATACGACACATTGTTTCCTCCTCTCGACTCTGCTTTAACCTTATGTCTATCTGATGCATCAAAAAATCCCTATGTATAAGGCAATTGTATGGGTTGTCATCAGTGAGGTGTGTAGTTTCTTTCACAAGTCAGCTAAGAGAACTGCGATACTTAAGTCAAGAATTTCTGAATGCTGCCCCTCGAGCATGAAAAAGAAAAAAACATTAGTATGGTCTGTGTGAGAACTCGCTTGGTGTGCAACGCCACGATTCAGTATATAATGTTTAAAGAAGCTTTGGAGCCTAAATAATTACCGTGCTCTATCAACTAATGAAGACGGAATCGACTGCAGAAAGCTTCTGTAACAAGTCACACACACTAATTGCCGGGCGGGGTGGTGAACTCCGTGACACAGTTTTCAGCTTTGTTGCATGTCTTTTTATTTATGAACAACTTGCTTTCTTTGACTAACCGCCTTTCAGAGATGCTCCAAAAGAATAGGATATAGATCTTGCTCAAACGCCAACAAACATATTTCCAATGTATTGGAACCTAAGTAAAAGGAAAAGGCGGAAAGCCCAAACAGCAGATAGAGGACAATTTCCAAGGCTTTGTTCAGTGAGCTAAAAAGTAAGCACCTGACAAATTAGGTATCATAAGAGGAAACCCCTCCGTACATGTCGCAAGCAAACTAATTCTTCTGCCCAGCTGCAATACTCCTTATACACAGAACAAAAAAAAACGTGGACAGATATAACTCTACCGGCGTGTAGTGTATATACCATATGGGGAGTGACCTTGACGATTTTCTGCTGTTCACACTTTCAAGGAGCGTATTTAAAAAACCACAGGGGAGAGTAATCGACACAACTACAGAATGTTCATTTCCTGAAGCACTGACATTAAAACGGAAATTTTATTCAATCCCTGGGAAAACCTTCCCCTGAAATCGTTTTAAATGCGAAAAAGATTCTATCTTTCAGAGATGAGGTACGAAGTGAATTTCTACTTGTGGCAAACAAAAGTGGAATCGATGAAAGGAAAAAAAGAAAGTTTGCCCAAAAACTGCAATTTTCCTGCTCTTGAAAAAAACTGATGATAAAGACTATTTCTCCCAAACATGTTTTAATATTTTTTACAGAACATTGTTCAGCGGTTTTACCGCGTTTCAGTGGCTTCTGCAGAAAGGAGCTTTTCAATCTACATCCGAAGACTTAAAACAGTATCTGAGAATACACAACATCGGAAAACATGGTTTGAATGGTCTTGCACATTTTATCTATTCGATAGAGACATTAACCATAAAATGATGAGGAAGTTTTAAACAACAATATTTCACGTGAAGTCCTAGAAAATTTGGATTTTGTTTTTGGTTAAACATGACAATAAAACAGTGTTTGTTCGAAGTGAATACTTTTAGCTATATTTCATTTTCTTCCACGTGTTGTAATCAGTTTCATAAAGTAGGCCTACAATACACTGGTTATTGTAGCTTGGAAGGCTGTTTGAGATTTTTAGTTTTTTATAACGATATCAAATATTTGGAATTTAGTGAGTGCATACTGAAATTAACTAAAAATATTTTGATACAAAAATTTTTTCAGAATTTACATTAAGGTAGAAATTAAAAAAAACTAAAATAACACAATTCAATTTGCTAAAACATAAAGTTTAGTATATAGTATGTCAACAGTTTATTAGTTTATCAAATTATAATATTGTGGTGTGTTGTGTTTTAGATACGTATGACATAGTATATTTACTTTGTATCAAACAAACTATTTTTAAAATCCAAAGAATATTAAAAAAAGGAACTTTATAGCCCTCACGTCTATTATTTTCTATTTTAAACAACTGAAAGACTAACACAAACTAGCAGGAATACCTGTAAGTTTTGAATTTTAAATTTTATACAAAAAATAATATCACAAAGGGATACAGGTCCTTCTATATAAACATAATAAACTGCTACAAATGGAAAAGTGTGAAACCTGCTCGAAAAAGAAGGAAACCCATCGCTCATGAACATTAACTTAAAGAATCTCTGCCGTAAAGAGTGATTTTCATTCTTTCCATTTTATAGCGTTTTATACAGTGCCAAGAAAACCTTAAAACCCAGTGTTATTTTAAGACTTAAAAATTGGACAAAATTTTCCCGGGGGGAAGGGCCCCCCCCGGACCCCCTCTTCTACTGGGAGGGTTATTCCATACCCCACCAGACCCCCCACTATTTCAGCCCCCCACCCCCAAATGTAATTTCATTCCGTATATACGCCACTTGTGTCTATAAATAAGAATGTCAAATTTTGATCGAAGCCCCATATGACTTTGTAGGTAGGTACAGTTATTGTTTTCACAATTTTAATTATTTTGATTGATTTTCTTGTTGTTCACCCTGTTGTTAAACACCATAAGAACAAATTGGTCAAAATATTCGCTTAATGCTCAGTCCCAATTCCAATGGGAGTGGGGGGACTTGCACCAACAATCAAACTCAGTGAGATGCTAATATATAAAATGAAGCTATTCATGTAAAAATTTAAAGTCAATAGGTTCGGTTTCGTTTTTCGAAATCATCTAGTTACTCTCAAGTGATAAGGCTATTCACCTAATGCAGCAGCCTACAGTCCAAGCAAAATATATACTCTAATAAGAATTAACATTGGGAATTTTTGGAAGCTACCGACGTTGGGGCAAAAGCCTTAAAAAGATAGTCGGATATATTTATAAACCACAAGAGACAAATCGTAGAGTTGTTAATGAGATTTTTGGATTTGATATCAAGATATGAGCAAAAGAGCCTCAAACAGGTAATTCTTAAAATTCTAGTAACTTTTACCTAATAAACTTTTCATCTTGTTCTTCTTGGAGCATTTTCAAGTAATTTTCTCTCTTGCCTCCTTCTCGTATGCGTACTGACTCGAAGCATGGAATTCCGATAATCTATGCTAACGCTCGTCTTCTATTCAAATCCTTCAAGTACCTCTAGGGGACATCCAGCAGGTTATCCAGCTCTTGTTTTGATTTGCTGTGTTCTGTGTCTCTCCAAGAAGCTTAAGGACAAATAAGAAAACTAATTTAGTGATCTCACAAAAATTTTTAAACAGATTTGTCCACAAATCAGCATAACCTGTGTGTCATTGGGAAGGATTTTGCATTATTGTATACACATTACTCTTTAAAAACATTATTTGAATTACCGTGAAAACAAATAGCCACTTCAGGTCTTAATGAGCAGAGAGTTTTAATAATGCTGCACAGACTTAAAATTTCCACTTAATGGCCTACCTTTTTGGTGATCATTTTAAACATAAATTGATTTAAAACAACAATATGTTTTATATAGAAATAAACAAATACATTTATTTGTTCAAAAATCCTATAACATGTGTTAAGCATATTGCAAATTCAATCCATTTAATTTTTTTTTCGTATTGTTGTGATGCTATATGGTACTTGAGTTTATGGGGCCATCTGCAATAGAACAACGTATGTACACAAAATAGACAAAATATTTCCACCGAAAAAAAAAAACAAATAGCATGGCTTTTTGATATTGTTATAAAATACATGCTCTCATAAGAAAGTATGAAAACGATTAACTTACAAAGAAATACGAATTATTTCAATAGTAAGTAGTAAGTTAGCAGTAGATAATTACTAAATTTCCAACTTAAATAAAGGATAATAAGAACTCTAAAATATGCCGTAAAACAGAATTGAATATATAATAAAATCCAAGAAAATATATTTACCTGTAAATGCATGAAACTGAAAACTATTGACATATTGAGACAAGAAATTGGTTTTGAAAGGATAGCAGGATAGAAGTAAAGAAGGGGACAAGAAAAGGGTTACAAAATATACCCACAAAGCTGCTTTGCAAGCTCACAGTCCATCTGCACAGGATGTAAGTCCCGAGCACTATATCTTGCAATCCTGTGCAGTGACAACGCCTGGACTGGACTCTAAAGCAGCTTTCTGGGTATTGTTTATTAAACCCTTTTCTTTACTTCTTATGTTAAGTGTTAGTTTATTAAATGTATAAAATATAATACCTTCCCCAGCTCACGAAGAGGATATGGATTTCCAATCCTCGAAACGATTGTGTTATACATTTTTTATAACCTAAAACGATGGTCAAATGTCCGAAATCATATTCCTGCTATCCTTTCAAATATACAGTTAAGCAACATGGAACCAAATTTCCAATTGTCTTTGCCAATGTTTATTCCAAGAGGGTAAAGAACAGACAAGACTTTTTAAAAACAAGACTACACTTAGTTATTGTATATATTTCTTTACCTTTCATCGGATTGTTAACCCCCGCTTCTGTTCCATTCATTTTCCCGGACTCAATCTTCTTCTCTTTGAGCCTGTTCTTCGGCTTAGTTTAAGAGCCATGAAGTTACGTGGGGCACCAGCTTTTGAGTGGCTTATTTCATAGTCTGTGTTTATTATTTTGGAATCAGTTTTTAAAAGATATATTCTTGGAGAGACATCGCTGTGCTACTGAAAATTATTCTAAAAATGTGTTTTTGGAGGTACGGAACCAATCATATTTACGATGATTCAAAAATCAGAAGAACAATGACACATGCTTTTTTCACAAACACAAGGTTGAAAGTAAATGCATTTCTTTCAACAACAGGGATCCCAAAAGGGCCCGAAAATGTAGGATTATTGTCTTTTCTGACACAAAAAAAGTATATGAGTCAGGTATAATCAGGCTACCCAGGCCATGAAACGTGTTTATATGTCACATTTATAAAAACGGTCTGTATCTTAATAACATCTATATATAGCTAATTTTCTAAACATGAAATTCATTTTAAAACTTACAGTTTGTTTTTACATAACAGTATAGTACTGTAAATGAATATCAAAAGTTTTAAGGCCATTGTAACAAGAAAAAATAATAAAAACACCACAACATAACTGAATTGTGGTGTGTTGTTGTGATGGTAAAAGATACAATTACAATATTTATGCAAAGAAGGCTTGTTATTTCACCTCACTCTTTGGGCCTGTTTACGTGTTATGGTACTTGAATCAATTATCGCACACAAAATATAAATGGCAACTTAAGTTACTTTTTAAAAATATCATCACTGTGTAGTTTAAAAATTTTTATCCAAACTAAAATAACTCTCCATTATTGATGACTTTACCGGTAAATAATTATGTTTTTACAAATTTACCAAATCTGTGACGTCAACCAGTGTCCTTAATGTACCATGAGCTGGTGGTGTTTTTTGTAAATCCAATAGTGTTATCAAGTATAAATCTAAGATTGTAAATTTATAATAGCCATAACAAAACTGTTATTATACACCAGATATATGGTAAAGGTACCACGTATATCTGTTTAATAAAATAGCTACACTAAATCCCATTTATAGACTAAAATACAAATAGTTTACTTTGATATAGAATCTGTAGATCCGGAACCCAAGAGTAAGTCCTCCCTTCAACATCCTCGTTTGCGGGCATTGAAGACTTTTATCCCCTTTGTAGATATACTCTCCCACGCAGGTCCTGTGCATCTACAATCATCGGGGAGCATTTAGATAAAATACAGATAGGGGGACACTGTATAAACACCACTCAACTAGAGTTTAAGACAACAGTGTTAGAATATCCGAGTAGGACATACCAAATACAAAAAATATTTACCATCCAGCAACAATATTATTTTGTCACACCATACTGTCCTGTGTTTGTTGTTTCATATCTAAGCAGATGAAATATTAATACATCAAATTTACACAAAAAATGTAACTCGTTTACTAGATGATACTTCACTAAAAATGTGAATGATAACTATTGTAGAACCAACTCAATTAGATAATAATCAGCTGATGTTGAATGAATACCAGAACTGATTGACAGCGACGTCCAAGACTGGCACCTGATAATAACGTTCGATGTGTTCTCTTTTAAACACCTTGACCAAAGATTACACACCTTTATATATTTTGTATAATCAGTATTAAGTAAGTCTAAATTACAACAATTTTTGTGTGTTGAAAACATTTGAGTTATCAACACCCTTTGTTGCATTTGGAAACCATACTGTTACAATGGAGTATAAGATATTTAGAACAGAATTAAACCACATAGTGTAATCTATATTTCTATTAAGTCTATACAATTATTATTATTTTTTATAAAAAATTATTTCTTACCCTCAATGTTTAAAAGGTGCCATCACAACGAACAGTGTACTGTCTGTTTTCTGGTGCAATTTCATCGCGAGGTATTCTTTGGGAAGGATCGACAATCCGGGGGATAGTATTTCTGGAAAAGACAAAATTGGTTATATATTCCAAACATATTAACTTGTCAAGAACAATGAATTCTATAATATACAAATGTCATACACCTACTGTTAGTATGTAAATAAGATAAATATACCAATTAATACTTTTCATTCTTTGTTTGAAGTGTTGTTTTTGACAATGTGAAGGAATTGTGTAGGAAACAGGATTTTTACGGATTATTTGCCATCAGTTATTCGAGGATGAATATAAATAATTTCAGTAAACAGTTATCATTATACAGTCATAGGTGTGTTGCATCGACGAATGCAGACCTAAATTGTGACCTCTTGTTTTCGTGTAGTTTAGTTTTAATAATTAGTGTTGGCGTGCTTATAGTTTGTTTATTTGTTTTTATAGTTAATGATGTTAAACCCACAACAATGGTGGTTGTGATTCCCTGACCTACGTGTCTCCAACAACGCTCTGGTATGAATCTATGTCTTTCTAGTTTAACCTAGTTCTGTAATTTTTATGGTTTTAGAGTATAGTATATTTACCCGATGAAGATATCAGATTGAGCGAGATACTCAAAACGTAGTGATTACTTGATTTTTTGTAACACTGGAACTGATGGATGCCGAAATGTCCCGGGAAAAAATTTCTGTTTTCCATTCATAATTTTCCATATCTAAATATTAGACAATTAATTACAAACACTGTTTTAAGCAACACCAAGAGATGTTGGTACCAAGAAGGTTTTAAATTACAGTTAAATTGCAGTTTGTTGACCTTTTTTTCCCCCTCTCAAATTCCTGTTTGAATTGCTACCGCGTAATAACCTTGTTATCCCCTCATCTTGAAACCTACTCCTTCCCTGATTTGTTTTCTTCTCCCACCCAGAAAACCCCCAATACCTCCCTGAGTTGTGCCCTAGATCAAAGGATTAAATTGAGAATATAAGTTAACCTAAAAGTAGTAGACTCTAATAAGTGGCCTAATTACTCGTTATTCGATTGTTTTTATAAAATGTTTTAAATTGTTTGTTATTAAAATATAACTAGCTGACTTCCTGCGGCTTTTCACCAGCTTTTCTATAAGCATTGCCCTGTATCAGCACTTCTGATATCAAGTGAATAATATTACCAAACCTATGGTAGTTTGCCTTGTCTGTACACGATGGAATAAACTCTGTCAGAAAGATGTAATTCCTTATTAGGTTTTATTGTATTGTGTACATGTACTTTATTATGAATGTGGTCTAACAAACAAGACATTTAAAGTTTCAACCAGAAATTTATATTTAAAACAAATAGCGCCTTCAAAATAATATTTGGCTATTTAATATACGCAATCCGTCTCGTACTTGCAGTTTATAATTGCATGAGTTTTGAAAAGCTTTTATCACTTGCATGCAGCGCCCCTTGGTAGCGAGTTTAACATCAATGGTTATAGCATATTAAACCTTCTTCGTGGAAAGAAATACATACATCATCTTTTATTAACGATATGTCAAAAATAGTTCCATGAGGATTGATCATTCAAGTCATACATACAAACATCCTCTTTTATATAATATAAATGAAAAATCCAAAATTTTTACAATTAATTAAGCTTTCAAATATGACTTCAACTTATTTAATTAATTATAATGATTTAAAGAAAACAAAAAAAAAACAAGTAGTAGACAAAAATATTTGGATAAGTTCCAAAAAATGGTGATAAATATGAGATTTAAAGTTCTTAAAACAAGCCGGTTGTGTAGAGCTGAGGAGCAAGAATAACCATCAGACTGTCTAACATGACCAAAGATGTAATTTTTTACCACAGAGAAGTTACTTTCAGTCTGAGTGAAATCCGATTCCCTCCTTTCAAAAAAGTAGTTTGCACACTGCTATCAAGGCAAGCTGCAAAATATTGTAAGGTATCACTAAATGATATACTAGTTAAGTATAATATTTGTATAAGTAAATTATTTAAGGATGCAATAGTTTAATGAACTTTTTGATATCAAAATGTGCATTTTCTTGTTTAATGTAAAATATAATACAATATAAAAAGAACGAAGTTTTTATAATATACCCAAATCGTTAGATAATAACAATCTAATAACGAGATGTGTCCTCTAATTAGCCTCCCACATTTAAAATTTGAAACACATAAATAATTTTTGTGTAATATTAAAGTATTGCGCATACCTCCCAAATAGTCTTGAAGCAAATATACAATAAATTGTAAAAAATAACTTTAGTAACATGGATATATCAAATATATTTATTTAAACTTGAGGAAAATTGAATAATGAATGTTAACAAAAAAAAAGGTAAAATAGAAAACACATATCTGTATTCATAGTTTGGGTATGGACCATAATAAGAGGCCTAAATTCGTTATTCGGTTGTATCTTTACGAATTGGTTTCCATGTTTATTATCCGATAGGCAAAATTCGATATTACATTTATGAAACTTAGCATATGATTTTTTCATCTATTACAATTATAGTCCAGTTATAAAATGTGAACAATAAACAGCAGAAGATAACAAATATTTTGAGAACAGAAAATCAATAATAATAATTAATTCGTTTATTTTTGTCGTAAAACATGTTATACATGCAATGACCAAAGTCTAAGTCAGCTACAATGTCCTCTAAATAATATTTAATACGTATAATTATATAAATATTAGTAATATAAACAATATAAGACATTAAATTGCTAGGTTGATAATTAAACTAGTATTATAGATCTGAGTTTAACTTAAAACAATCATTTAAAAGTCTAATTTTGTTTAAATAGAAAAAAACACATCAATATTAAATAAAGGTTTTTCTTTTAATAGCCATATCATAAAGTTTATTTTTTATAAATTTAGAGGGTGATTATTTATAATGTTTCAAGTTTTGAGTAATACAACGCTTCTAAGCCAATTAAACATGACTATTACAAGATTTTGACTCAGGTCGACAATATTCAAGGTTAAATGTATTTTTGTTATCGTGTGTTATAATGTATGTGTTTAGGAGTATGGTTTATTAAGACCTTATTATTAAAAATTGTGAAATCAGATAAGTCAAACAATAATATCAAATTAACTATTTGTACGTATTCCTTGGTTTAATGAAACACAGTTTACAAAATTATCAATGATATTTCAGCATTACCCAACAATTCTAATAGCTATCTTCTTGAAGGCATCAGTATTTCCTGAACTCTAGCCTATTTCCCCAAGTATTAATCCGTATCTCAAAAATTGACCTGAACAGATACTCCAAAATATGCATTTCCGAACATAATTTACACTTATGCAGCAAGATAGACTCACAATAAAAAAATAAATTCTAGATAATGTTTAGGAAGACAGAAAAATCAATATGATGACAGTCCCCATGAAAGATTATTATCAATCGAATTCCTAAAATTTTGATTACACTACTTGATTCTAAAATTTAAAAACTATTTTCAGGAATTGGGATTTTAAAGTAAACAAAATGGATTTGAGTTTTAGTTTCATTCATTAAAAAACCCGTTTACTTTAAAAAACCATAATTAGATAGCCTTGTTTATTGTGGTGTCGGTTAATTTCTTTAGTTTCATTCAGGTTATTAAACTACAAATTGTAAAAACGTTGTGTCATCATCGTAGATAAGGCTATTAGCATCAACAGCCTATGTTATATATATGATAAAAAGTAAGAGTTCCATGTACCAGATCCCCTGAGGGACACCGGTACTCTATTTTGACTTCCTGTGACCAACTTCCCCTTTGATGTATACTTTTGTGAGTTCTATTGATGAGGTATGATATTTTTTATAAAAATCAAGGGCACTTCCATGAAAATTTTCCCATATATGCAATTAATTTGGGCTAAAAAGAGTACTGTGTTCTACACAATCAAAAGGGCCCCTTGACTCATTTCACATAAAGTGTTTGCCTGACAAAGCTTTATTTTCAAAAGTTGACAGTATATTATCGTATTAGGCTTGTCAATGCATCAATATGGATTTACCTCCTTTCTGAAACCAAATTGTGATAGGGGACTTAAAATTTTTTTATTTCTTCTAAATAGCGTCACTTATTTGGTCAAAAAGACCATAGTTCAAGTAATTTTAGACAATGGACAGGATGACCGAAGGGGTTGGGCGGTAGCTACTTGGATCATTAATAGGTACCTTTTTTTTTAAATGACTGGACAAAATTCTGACACCCTTCCAGTTTGCTCCGGAAAAATACCCTGACTCATACACATATTGAAGCAAAATGATAGTGGCTCAACCAAACGATATAAATCAAACCTTTAACTGATTATTGGATATATTGTAGAAGATGATCCATTACTCTCATCAGAATTAGTGATCATTCAAGTCTTTTTAGCAGCATCAATTGGTGTCGAGATGGCTTGATTGATTTAAAAATGAAAAAAAGATGAAGTGAATGAATATGAGGAAAATATGTGTAGATTATTTCTCCACAAGTGACAAGATTAAGTTTAATGGCTTCAACAAGGTAACGTATTGGCACCTGGTAACTCTAATAGGGGAGAATAATTCCATTCATTCCCTCCATTTCACAAAAGCTTTACTACAATGCTAACAAGCTGGCCCAAGTATAAATATTGTAAGGGGGTTTCTTTGAGATGTAATCTAGTCCTTTTTAGGTTGGTTTTGTTGGGTGTTTATGTAAATGTTAGAGTGTGTTAAATTTATGTTTTTAAAAAAATTGTAATACATGAGATTTCCCTTCTTGTAGGTTTAAATTAAATCTACTCTTATTGTCGAACAAGTTATATTTATTTTTTTTTCGCATCAAAGTTGGATAATGTAATTGAACATAAACGGGCAAAAACAACCTGAATAACAAGTGTAGGGCTAGGGCGCCGCTTATGTAAAGCTCCCCCTTTGTTTTTTCTGTATGAATATAAATCAAAACACCACTAGGCCATAAAACACAAACAATGGGGGTTATTACCTAATTCCTTCAATGCCACTTCTTAATCTACACTGGTTAGTGGTGGAAAAACTTAGTCATGGGGAATGAAAGTAATTTTGACAAAATACACTCTAGTTTAATTTAACAAATTTTTGCTTCTACAAATCTTCTTATTATAGATAACATATGTAAAAATGATTATTGACCCCAAAATCGGGTTTAGCATAGTCCCCCATACACACCACATTGAGATGTCTAAAGATCAATGTTGTCAATAACTTAACATAAAAAAAGGAAATTTTTTGGTACTTACATTTAATACTTTTCGCCTCCGACATGTTTCTTACTACTCTTAAACCTACAATTTTATATTCAAATCTTCAACCCTTTTTTATCAAACTATCCACCCCTCAACTAATTGTTTTTGTTAGGGTTTTTAGACCAACATCTACACTGTTTTTGTATGTATTGTGAATGTGATTCCCCTACAATTTATATTTTTCTTTATGCCATAACTGTGCAAGGGCAAAATAAAACATCTTTAACAGTTTCAATTGCACATGTTAAATAGTCTTCACGTCAACTTATTTTAAAAAATACGTTTTTATTGAAAAGGAGCTTTTAGTAACATATAGGAAAAGATTTAAACTGAAGAATATTTACGATCTTCATTCTTTTAAATACACATTAAATGCGAGAGAAAACAACAATTACGTATCCAAATAGCAATAAATAAGTAAACAGTAATAGAACGTGACAAACATACAACATTCAGTATTCCTGATGGAAACAATAAAACCCGATGTTAAATTGATAAAAAATGTATCAGAAATAACTCAATCTAGAAAAACGATGTCATGAAACATTTTAGTTTTCATTTTTATTTTCGCTTACAAGTGATTTTCGAATCATGGATTTATTTGGAAACAGTAGTATCTTTGGGGCCGTTGCTGGACAGAGCACCCTAACCGGGTTCTGGGACAAACCGAGTGAGGAGCCGGATATCTGGGACAGA
>NW_025787179.1:0-14551 GCF_021130785.1 Homalodisca vitripennis
AGATATTAGTTTTGTCTTTAAGAGATCAAAAGCCTCCTGACATTTGGTGTCCACACAAATTCGCTATCCTGTTTGGTCAACTCGAATAGTGGACGTCCAATGGTGGAAAAAACCGTCAATGAAACGCCGATAATAGCCACCCAAAACCTAGGAAAGAGCGCACGTCCTTCACCGTAGTGGGCACAGGGAAGTCCCTTACAGCCGATACCTTTCCAGGATCTGGTTCAACACCTTTCTTAGTGATTACATGACCAAGATAGCTGACTTCATTGACCACAAAATTACATTTACTAAGTTGTACTGTCAGGTTCACATTTTGTAATTTCGATAGCACTTCACGAAGGGCTTCCAGGTGTGAAGGCAAGTCCCTGGAAAACAAAATTATGTCATCCAAGTAGACAAGGCATTTCTCACCTTTCAAGCCCATTAACACTGAGTCCATTAGTCTTTGGAAAGTGGCCGGAGCCGTGTTTAGTCCAAATGGCATACGCTGATACTCTAATGTCCGCCGGGGACATTGAATGCTGTTTTTGGTCGGCTATCTTCGTCAACTCGAATCTGGTGATACCCAGACCGGAGATCTAACGTCGTGAACATCTGGCACCCGCCAAGTGAGTCAAGTGTTTTCTGTGATGTTCGGGAGGGGGTAACGTCAGGGGTGGTCACCGCATTAAGTCCTCTGTAGTCGACACAAAACCTTAATTTAGGGGTACCGTCGGGAGATTTCTTAGGCACAAGTACTACAGGCGATGCCCCACTCGCTTGACTAGGAACAATGATACCTTTGTTTAGTTGATCTTTAACTAATTCGTCAAGTGTGGCCTTCTGATGGTATGGTACGCGATACGCTTTTTTGTAAATAGGGGCTGCATTCCCGGTTCGTATGACATGTGTCACTGCCGAAGGACAACCCAGAGGTTGGTCTTCACTGTGAGCAAGAACATTTTTTGAAATCCCATGAGAGTGGGACTTCACAAAGGTCTCGCTCGGTGACTTGGATAGGTTGCCTAAGCTTCTCGGTCCAAGCACGCCTCTAAGTCGGGACTCGTCAGAAACGACTCACCATGCCTACTCTTGCCTGTGGCCTTTTGTTGCTATGAAGTGCTATGTCGCGCACTACAGTGGCCAATTTCACTTTACCCTGTTGGTTCTTCAGTTGCAACCCGTGCTTTGTGTACATGTTATGGCTCAATTTTCCTTTGAGGTCTAGGAAAAAATTCAATATACCCTGTTGAATTTTATCTATATTTTTAGCGCTAAATTTTGAATGATGGATTTTAGAATTCCGTTGGCATCTCCAAGTTCGGATTTGAGGTCTTGATTCATAGCGGTCATATATCGACCAGAAACAGTTACTCTCGCTTTCCACTCCCTCCGGAAAATTTTCAAAAATGTCTTGTTTTCAGGGTTAACGGGGTAGGCGACACACTTGTCAACATCGTTTGTTCCCAATATCAAGGATCTACCGGTTGTCGTTCTCGGTCTATGATATCAATTGTACTACCAAATTTCGAGGTTACTTGTTTTAGTTTTCCATTGGGCATGAAAAAGACTTCCTTACAATTCACAAATTTCTAGGATAGGTCTTTCGGATTAGTATTTCCTGGTAGTCCACGTACCATGTACTGTCTGCTTAAAAATACTTAGTATGTTTTTGTCGCACAGGATTTTCCTTCCCTCCACTGCGGTTTGTAATCTCTGTCGAATGCAGTTCCTAAACTTCAAGTTCTTGTGGTTTAGGAGTTAAACTCGCTCTTTGCACTTGCCGGTTTACGGTTACCTTGACCCAACCAGCGGTTTCCTTTTACCTTTGGTCAGGGGTGTCGATGCAAGATGTAAACACTCGTGCGGTGTGCATGATTAAAGTCTAGGGTGGTTATCTAATCACAACTTGTCCTTTCCTTCTAAGTCGTCGGAACCGGGTGGCACATCAGGTTAGTCTTCACGTTGGATAAATCCATTTTACACACCGGGGCGGAATTTTTCACATCCTGCTTACAGCACGTAGAGTGACACAATAAACGTTTGCTGTTTTGATGTTGGAGGTAGCTACAAGCGTAGCTGAAGGGGACGTGTTAGGGATCCGGCACGGCCTCCCCTTTCCTTTTATCAGATTTTAACCAAATGTCTCCACACATACAACGAGTATTGTTACCATGTTCAACATTTATTTTCTCCGGTTTCCTTTTGCCCCAAAATTATCGCTAACCAAGTCACGGCTAGTGTATCCCTTAGGGAGGGTTCCCAACCACAAAATTTTCCTACCACTTCATGAACGCACCGGTTTCATATTTTTTAAAGTCAACTCTTTGTTCGTCTTCCCGTAAGTTTATTCAATGTCCTACCAGAAAGATACCCTTTCAAAATTATCGTTTCTGGTTTGGTGCTTGATGCCTCAGCGGAGATGAGCGACTCCTCTTTTTTACGAGGGAAAAACCTGGCGCTCCAGTGTTCAATTTAGGACCTTTCCCTCTGCATCTTCTATCTTACCGATGGCTACAAGTTCATCTTTACCAACATTACTCGAATCTCGGGGCACGGGTCCTGATCAACTGGCTTCATCTGGGAGGTGAGTGCACGTTCTTACGAGTCGTTACACATATTTAGGTTCACCTTAGTAGTGTTAGCTGCCGAACGAAAACAGACTTCCTTTAATTTCGGGGCTTCCGGCGTGTCGGGTAGGATACCACTTACCCCGCTCCGTCGTTTCCCTGGAAAATGAGGTCTTTTAGAGTCTATGTCGAACTCTTAACAATCTTTCTGTATGTTCGGCCCTGCCCTTTGTTGCAAACGCCAGCACGTTATTCGACTAGAGCGGTCCTCTCTTTTATTCCTGCAGTACCCGAGAGATGTGGACCTTGCAATATGACAATTGAAAACATGTAATAGTCTGACGGTATTGGCTGCCTGGAAAAACACCTTGCGTTCAGGCGTTGGGACGGGCATTGCCCCGAGTCGGCCCGCGAGGACGGAGGGGGATATGCCTAAGTCTGGCTCGATGTACACAACCCACGTTTAGGCATGTGTACCGCACGCGTTGGTTGGCTACGGACCTCAAAGGCGTTTCCCGCTTCTGCCTTTCTACCCATCACTCTCCAGTTTGTTCAAGAGAATTGGTAACATTCAAAAAAAGAAGCAAGCCGGGTCTTGCAGCTGGGGATGTAAGTTATGCAATATTTGCCTAAGCTTTACTTCTTCCACTACGGTGTTGTTGAACAGGCGACTGTACAACCCCTCCATCGCAGCGATTAAATAAAGTCCAATGGGTTCCGTTTCGGCTTGAACTCGATTGAATATCTATTGCTGTAGGGTATATGTCATGGTCAGGATGTTTGGAAGACCAGTTCCATTATCCGCTACACAGCTGCTTCCCAGTTCTTGAGACGGCCTATCGTGGGATCGATACCACGTTAGGGCAGGGTCCCCGGGTGCAACAAATCCACTGGCCGAATTCAAACAAGTTCGGTTGTGGTGGGACCCTACGAGCTCTTGCGCAGTTCTTCTGCTCTCTGCAGAAAAACGCCCCTACGCTCTGTGATTGGCCGTCAAATTGTAAGCCCCATTTATTACACAGGCCACTCCTCTACTATGTGCGGATGGGACGTTAAATGTTAAAATTTTTGTGTGCGGTATCGTGGATCCGCGATGGTTGAATCTATTTGTCGAGCCAAGTTGCACAGACAGTGATGTGGACTTGTTGCTCTCTGGAGGCAGGAGTGCCACATCCGCATTTTTTGGGCCGCCGGGGTCTGCTCGGCTGCTGAATTTTCAGCTTCGGCGTTTGCCGCGTCTTTCTTGGCTTCAGGGCCCGCGTCACACAGTTCTTTTGGTTCTTATCCATTAACACCTCATGACGTTTTTTGCGATTAACTTTTTGTCACCCAATGCGGGCCTATTGGTATACGTCCCGCCCACTTAAATTGTTATTGCACATCCTGGCTCTTGAAGGACGCTGACCCTTCAGTGTCTGTATAGATCCCCCTCCTATATTCATTTCGCGGAGGCAGCCAATGACTTATATTTATCTTCACAGGCCTCCACAGTTCCTCATCTACATTTAAGGAATGCTTAAGGGACAGCCTGATCCAATAGGTCGTACACTGCCTTAACACACTTCGTCAGCCAGTTTTCTTAAATCCTCTAGCCGTACCGGAAGTAGGCGTGTCCTCGGATTTTCAATTCATATTGATTCTCTTCCTTTTTTCAAGAGGATACGCGTTACATTAGTGATTATGCCCAATACTAAATTCACAAAGGGGAAATGAAAATTCCATACACTAAACTTCAACTCTTCAAATAATTTCAAAAATTGTCACAGTTCAATTAATCCAAATTTAATTTTTTTTTTATAATTACTCGTCATTAAATCATACCCCTCACGCAATATCTCTTCAAATGTCTAACTAATCATCACAGTTATACGCCTAAGTCCACGTAGCGTTTAAATATTTTTAATTTAAAAGTCGATAAATTTAGTTTCCTGATTTATGAATTTAAACTTTTTAGGTCAATAACAAGTTTTAATAATTGAATTAGTCACCTAAGCTTATTCCTCACACCGACACATAGGCCACCCTACCGTAATCAGTAAAGTCCAAAAATTTTCGGACTAAAGTTCCTTAGCTCAAAATATCGAATTAAATCCCGAAATTATCATAGAATAGCTAGTTATCATCTTATTGAATCGGTAACCGTTCAATTCTAATTTTGCTTTGATTCTACTACTTTTATGTTGTAAGTTTTCATACTATCAATCAATAATAATAATAAATAATCAATTAATTAGTTAAATTTTTTATAGTATGGTCATATGCGCTGGCGTTCTCTTTTGACCTGACATGGATAAGAATAAATTAGCAACAATGCGACTCCTATATTTTTTCAGAGTCGATGTCTCAAGTTATTTATTATTCTATTTATTTTAATTTGACATTAAATTCAATCAATCAATTATTAAATTAATTATCAGCCAATTTTTCAATGTACGCCCAGGACGCGGGCTTCACAACGCACCTTTAACACACTAGGTATGGTTATTTCGTAATATTGTAGTTTATACTAATAATAGGTTAGTTTTTTAAAAGCTCTCATATTGTTATGTTAACAACAGGTTAAGTTGTAATTAGAATACTGTTAACTAAGGAATAAAGTAGCAGTTAACGTGGACTTGTTAGGCTTCACTGTCCTTTATGATAGCATGAAACTGATGCCTAGATCAATGCATCACTATTAAATTTAAATACGGTCTTCCAAATATGCTTTAATTTTAAATCGATAATATATTACCAGGATTTATTTTCATACATTTCAACTAATTGATTTAATATCTGTGCCCTTCCTCTAAAAAACATATACAAAATAAATTTTGAATAGAAGAACTATTAATTAATCTTGCTATGCTGATTATTATGTTGCTAGGCTTTAGGTTAAGCGTAATAGATTATTTTTACTTAACTGGAATCGCTGATGATCCGCAGTAGTCCAATCTCCACAGGGTTTCTTCAGCTCCGTAGGACTCGCAGACAGAGAAACGTGAGAGGAAACAAATTCAATCGACGGACTTTTGAACCGAACCCCACACCTGACACCACTTGTAACGGACGAGACGGGACTTGGGAATTAGATAATCAGAAAACTGTTGGCCGCAAAATCTGGATTTTAATTTAACCTTTCACATTAATAATTTATTACATTACTATTCACATTACACCTAAACTGTTAATTTTAAAAATATATTAATCACTCATCAGCGAATCAGCACAGTAGGTTACGAATTTAAGATTTTTAGAGTGGGAAGGGCAAACACGGAGAGCGACGCGTTACTGTGCGAGTACCGGCGGATCAACTCACCCCACGCACGATACATTTTTCGCTACAATGATTTTTGTTTAAAAATGGCGGACTCTAGACTCCGTACGGGTGCTGCTCCCAAACGATTTTATCTTGGGCGTAACAGAGTCTAGAAACGAATCACAACTTTGGCCAGACACAGGCGGGAGTCAGCAGAATCAGAAAATTTCCCTCAGCCAGACTGCAGCTTAAAGCTGCCCACGGGTATCGGGCTTACTTCCGCTTAACAAGAACTCAGTTGAGATCAACTAGAATATTCCGGAAGCAATCTATTTACTTAGGACTTTATATCTTACTAAAATTAAAATATAGTAATAATCACCTGTTCCTTATTTCCTTTTAATAAATTTAGGTGACGGTTTAGATATTTGTGGTAAGTAATAGTACTTTACATTTTTACTGTTAGGAACAATGAAGAATCGTTGGTTTGGTTAATACATACAATATAAAATTACTGTAGTAACTTCACTGGTCTAATAATAATATTGACCTCACAGTGTCAAATGGTCAGGGGCTTTCTTAAGTGGGCCGTCACAAACTGAAGTTAAATTTGAAAGCTGCAGTACTAATATTTTCAATTAGTAAAGCTACAAAAATTTTAAAAAATAGTCAACAGTTTTCAAAAATTAACTAAATTAAATTTCCTTCACAAATCCCCTTTTTCTAATGTGCAGTTTATTTATAAAAAGGCTATTATATTTATATGAAGATATTATAGAGAGCAATCGCTTGTTAGCATTGCACATCCGTTAAGCTCCGTTGTTTAACATGGGCTTGAGGTTTTCTTAAAACTGCTTTACAAAGAGAAAATTCATCTCACAATATAATAAATGTTTCACTTCAGAAAACTGTTAATGAAAATGTACAAAAATATGGTTCTCTCATAATTACTAATAATTCATTTAATGATTCATCTTCAGTATAGATTTTCCCATAAGAAAACTGTACATTTCAAGTCATACATTAATAAACCATTAGTTATAAAACATAATCACGTTTTAAACAAACAGTTAATTAGCAATAAAAATGTACGTTTCTGTGATGTGAAATCATTTTTACCGATTTAAGACAAGAATTTATACGCGCAGTTTTCTCCGTTTCAAACAGAGCTCTCAGGATGTGCGGGGCCAGCTAAACGGTTGGCTCCCTTATGTCTATACTGAAGATCAGTTAGTTATAACTTACACTAATTTTAAATTTAAAGGCTTAAGTTACAGACAAATCCAGTTGCCACTCCTTGAATATGAGTTTGTAGTTATAACTGCACTACATTTTAAGTTTAAAGGCTTATGTTACAGACAAATCAGTGCACCTTCTTGAATATGAGTTTTGTAGTTATAAACTACACTAATTTTAAAAAAATAAAAAAAAATTTAAAGGCTTAAAGTTACAGACAAATCAGTGCACTTCTTGGAATATGAGTTTGTAGTTTATTAACTACACTAATTTGTAAGTTTAAAGGCTTAAGTTACAGACAAATCAGTGCACTTCTTGGAATTATGGAGTTTGTAGTTATTACTTACACTAATTTTAAACTTTTAAAGGCTTAAGTTACAGACAAATCAGTTGGCCACTCCTTGAACATATGGAGTTTGATGGAAATCATTATGAAACGCCGTAATGTTAAACAAAATAAGCACGTAATTATCAAGACTTGAGACGAGAGAAGCATCAATTAAAAGATTAAATTAGTGAAAATTAAAACATGAATAACGGTTCCAATGTGGCAATGTCTGAAACCATGAACATGACAACGTACAGTATTATAAATACTGATATTTCAACTTATCTTTTTAGCAAACCAAAACTACATACTGTGTTTTTCTTACATAACAAAATTATATTTGCGTTTTAATATAATCACGAGAAAAATAACAGGGGGACTAATGATTAAACCCTTCATATGCCACTAATAAATAAATCCTATTAACTTTCCTATAACTCGGCCAAGACAAGTAAAAAAATGTTGTTTTCTTTAAGTTTTCATAGCTAAATTTTTTATCATAGCTAAATTATTAACACATAAAAGCCAAAAAAAGCATAAAACAGGGCATTTTACCTTAATAAAATTACACATATTTATTTATAAAAAATAAAAATAACTATTTACAAAACTGTTTATTTGAAATAAATTTCAATTTCATTGTATATTGTAATTAAAAATGAAAAAGTTTAATAAAATAAACATTTTTACACTATTAAAACAAGATAAATATTTCAAACTAATCACATCACTACCAGCCGATGAAGGAATAATACAAAGCGATTAGTAGGGACACACGTGGCGATCGCGCACACACTCTGTGGCAAACCGAGGAAGCAGTAATACAGGCCACAGATATGTTTGGTTATGGGCTCTGTAGGAGAACCGAGAACTGGACGAGCTAGTAGGTCGGAGGAGTTTAAAACAAAGGGGCGCTTCCCCTCCCCCTGCTTTCTAGATGTTGAAGGTCGTTTTTTTTTTTTTTTTAAATAACTTCCTTGGGACAACCAACCGATAAGCACGGAGCGTGCACCAGGGCATTTACGAAGGGTTGACGAAGGTTTTTTGTAAACTAAAGACAAAACTCTCCAAGAGACATAATCTATCTAATATTGGTTATTATAAATGTATTTGGCGTTTTAGTCAAAGTTCAAACAGTAATAAAAAGGTCAGAAGAGTCTGACAATAATATTAAACTTTCACTTTAGTCTTAGTTTCATTCGTTTCCTTGCTCTAGTTTCTTTGCTTAGCGATTTTAAACTAGGTGTTTACAAAGAGATGAAAGAAAGAACGGGAACATAATAACAAAGAGGACAGAGGATTACAAGAAACAAACCGGCCTTCAACCTTGACAAAAAAAATACGGGGAAGCCATTGCCCGTCCGGTCCTTGGAACGGCACCTCGGCTTGCCCTCGGTCTGGTACCGGGCTCGGTGCTTAGCAGTGCTCTGGCTGGCAACCACTATCAGCAAGCCTGAGTCAGGCCCGTTCTGCGAGGTGGGCTGACCAGCTGCGAGCTGAGCGTGCGCTGGCACCGACACCACTCGGACTGGCGTTACGCGCTCGCACTGGTTACACTTGCAGTTACAATTCATACGTTTATTTAACTGTCAGAACGTTTAATTTGAATAACGTCCCACAGGATAACCATAATGGTTTAAAAGAAATGTACCCAAAGTGTGTTATTGCGGTTGGCAGAAAGTATTTTAGAATCCACAATATAGGACGAGGGTTTTTTTTTTATAATCTGAATACATACAAAATCAATTTGAAAGAAAATCAGTACATTTAGCCAGTGTTGGGTTGCTGGACTTCATCGTTTTCTCAATATTTTGAATGCCTTAACTTAGGGCAGAACATCTTTAGTTTACCACTTCAAATGTGACAATTTCTATATGTATTTTACAATTTGTGTTTATTGTGGTCATAAATGGTTTTTGTAATTTCACAAAAGCCCATTATTTATGGTTATGATCAATAATAAATACCTCCATAGAACATGAATAGAAGAAATCAGGTTTTTTTTAGTAGTATAAGGACAAAAAAAAACAAAAAAACGCTAAAAAAACAAATAATCAGGTGGCTTTGTGTCTGGTACCACCTTATATACCAACACAGCCATCCCGACTTGAGGAAGTGAATTGTGGCAGATAACCCTCATTTAAAGATAACCTTGCTGTTTTGGACTAATACCAGTTTGAATATCTCACTGCCAGTCAGCCTTGTATTTCTATCGAATACGTGACTGTCTCGTTGCTAAAAATCCAGTGTTTGAAGGGTTTAGAAAAGAAGCAATTAATGAGTTTCATAAAGAAAAATTAATAACAAGCTCCAAAAATTACATATACCTAAATAGATTTGGAATATAAATAGGAACCATTTAACAACAAATCATGAAAAACAGTCCACATATGAAGAACACATATTAAATTAGACGTGGACTAACAGTATACTACTGTCCCTTAACTCATTGCTTCAATTTTTTCACGTAGTAAAATTTTCTTCAAACCTTATCACAAGTTTATAGAATTAATTATAAGTTATTTGACATAGTGTTGGTTTTTTTTTTCTTAATAATTTTTGGGAATTTATAAACAAGTGATAAAACTCAAATTTGAAAACATTATGATGAACTCACCAGATAGCCCTGGGCACTTGTCTTACAGTTTGGTGGGGAAAAGTGGAAGTTGTCCAGTTCTTGCGTCATCAGATGTCCAGTTTGATCTCCAGCCTTCGGTCTCTTCGCTTCCCGCTGGCTCCTCCAGTCTGACCACCCAACGGCTCTTGACAACCAACATCTATTGATAATAATGATTAGATGGGAAAGGAGGACAAAGAGTTTCCGCACAGAGGCCCCACATAGCACTTTTGCACCTACTCTCACTACAAAGATTTAGGACCCTCAGGAATCTGAGGCCTTTTACGGAATCCTATAACGATTTTTAGGGCTCCGGAATCTCTGATGTCCTTAGGGCTGGAAGAAGAAGATTACACTCCTAGGAATTGTTTATCCTGAATTTTGCATATTTTAGCCTTATGTTTCCGCTGATTCTTCTGCTTATCCGCATAGAGTCTGCAATCATTCACAACTTCATCAAGATTGTTTTCTAAGAGGACCATTGTCCTGTCAATCATCCTTGAATACCAGTCGGTTACAGTCTCCTTACTTTGTGTCCAAGGAGTTGCTGACCATCGCTGTTTGCGGTATGGAAGAGATACACATTTTAAGATTACTCCAAAGTCCAGGGGGCCTATCTCCATGTTTATTGGAAACTAATCATTTATTTTCCCAATCATTTTACTAGAGCTTTGCTAACACGATGAGAGCTTTAGACTCCCTAGAACCCTGGCTCTGGCCCCATACCAAAAAGGGGTTTTTTGTGGCCTATCTTGACGAAGGGTAGTCTGCTCCTCATTGCCAAACTCTGCCCAACACTTGCCATTTACACCGACTAGGTGATTACTTCTGTTTTCACACTCACACACACGACGATAATACAAAAAACTAGATTGTTGCGGAGTAACTGTCTCATTAACTGGGTACTTAGAATTCACTTTTAGTACAAGTGGATCTCATGGGCATCTAAATTTTGTTGTCTCTTGGGTTAGCACTGCAAACCCTGTCTACTGGTAGCGATATATAATAAAAAGGGGATCACCATAAAATATCGCTGAAACGAAACCTACATGCATGAAATTATGACTTAAATTTGGTGGTCACCTTAGACAACGCTTTTTTGTTCACGAGGTTTTACCTTTAGGTATTCCAGTTATGACAACTCCCACATGTGTAGCGAAAATAATGAGACCTAACCTTACTAAAGAACACATTAGGTGATTACATACTATGAAAATTATAGGTTGCCATTAATTTTCAGCCTGTACTTACTGGGACATTGTTTACTCCCAATGTTCAGAAGCATCTTAGTTAATTTCTTGGAGTAACATTGGTTTGAAAACCAATAAAAGAATGGTAATGTACTCATTTTTCTCATTTACAGTTTAAATTCACTCTTTCTTCCGTATACCCAATTCACCTGGTAAACTCCAATTTACAAAGCAATGACCTTCATCTAAAGAGTACAAACGGAGCTGTTCTCATTGAACTTTAATAAATTCAGAGATTGAGAGATTGGCTTGACTGAAAAAAAACAACACTATGATTGTTTCTTTGATGATGACTGGAAATGAAATTCAAAGTTTTTTTTTTTTTTTGATTGTGCGAAACATATTCTATATCACCTATTTAATAATGAGTACAATAAAGTGGACTATACTGCTATAAATAACAAATGTATTTATACTGTTTTTGAATGGGTCTAAACCAATACAATACTTTGGTTCATCATATGTTATTGTAACTTTTATTTAAATCAATGTTTTTTATTTTAATTTATTGGTTGGAAATAAAACTTAGTTCGCGATCTTGTGGATGTGGTTTTGAATACCAAAATCTTGAAAAACTATGATTTATGAAGAATACAGAACTGTTGTTTAGGATGGAGTATGATATTCTACAAAACACTTGATGTTTCTTTGCTACACAAGATTGCACATTATTGTCAAAATCAATATTCACAGGTTGCTACTAGTGCAGAGGGAATTATATAAAATGCGTGAAGCCCAATTCCTGAGAGACCTCAACCTTTAGTAGTCTAACTTTAGATCGGACTTTGTTGAGTCTCTGGTCAACTTTATATATACAAACCCTATACTTTATTACAACATTTTGAATTATGGGGACAGTGGAATCCTTGCGTACAATAACCTAATACCATTCTAGAAGCTTACTCCTATTTTAAAATCTGAGGTTCCAGCCTATGAATGTTTTATGGAGTGAATATAAAAAAGGCTTGAACGAGAAGACAGGCTTCCAGAAGAACCACTGAATTATTTATAATGATCCAACACAGTTAGTAAGAGTTTTAATCTTTCAAGTCTCGTGAGCCTTGGCTTTGGTTTGACTTGAAAATAAAATCTGATCATCTGTTGTGGTTTGTGGGATCAATGGTGGAAAGAAGGCAATTGTTTTAAAACACTGCCATTTCTTTATATTCTAAAGTCAATTTTAAATGCTGACAGAGAAAAAGTATTTTAAAAGATTTGGAGATTCGGCTTAGGTGATTCTGTCAGAGCCATAAGTATGCACAGTCCGCACGCTTGTCTTTATAAATAAAGTTTATGCAGTTTTGACACAATATTTTTATGCTATAAAACAAACAACGCGTAGAAGTCATTTTTAAAATAAAGTATTTTTTTTTTTCATTTAAAATAATTATAAATAATACACTATTGAACTAACACAGAACTCTTTCATTTGTTATTTGATACTGCTCGCGATTCAACAAAAATAAAGTTTAAGTACAACTGAAGTGTATCAGTATTAAAAAACTAATTTTGAGCATTTCTAAAGGACATATATTTAACTTAACTCGTTACATAACAATACTAAGTCGAGTAACTCTGCAACCTTCTGTGGTACTGGATACACAGCTGGGGCTGGGCAGCAAGACTCAAACACATTGATCGTAACCCATCTCCCAGCACGGACTGTACATACAGTCATAAATGCTGGTTAGTGGGGGGTAAAGGGGGGAACACTATTTCTAACTGAACAGTTAACAACGTTGGCCTAGGTTAGTGTGGACACTCTGAAACACTAAACCTATCTGTCACTGTCACTCAGTCCCATGTGATATCACACATCACACATGGGCGAGTTTGTGGTTATTCATTAAAAGGAACAAGCCACTTACAAATTAGGATGAAAATTTATTCTCTGGGCCCCTAAACAAGTTAATTATTATGCCTTACCCTAATTTTTAAAGTTTAGGACCTTCTAATTCAATGAAAGAAAAGACATTGATGTTATGCACTAATTTCAACCCAGCCTAATGCTTAAATTTAAATATGCTGTTTTGCGCCTGATTTGATGTTCCAAAGGAATTGTTCTTAACACATATAAAAACCGGAAAACCTAAAGAGCTTTTCATGCCGTCAGGAATAACTTTCTGGAGTTCCAACTTCTGCACCAATAATGGAAAACTATGTCACATTATGATTTAAAACTCTATGGAATTTTTTCACCCTAAGTTGTGCAAACCATAAATTAACTATTAACACAGGTTATTCGAAAAAAAGTTTTGTATAAAAAGCTGAAACGTTCAGCCACACCAAACCACAGCATCATACCTGTAAATTTTAAACTGTTCCAGGAAATAAAAAATAGATGTTCTCAAACATTTCATAATATGGCATAACAAAAACTGATAATTTAGAAGAAAGTATAATTCAGTGGTAAAACGATCACACGAAATTACTTTCTTATTACAACCTTTTTGAAGATTAGTTTACAAAATAATATGTTTGTGTGAATGACTCTAAATTTGGACATATTTTTATTTAATCATGTTTCTCAGAAGACGTAACAAATTATTTAATTTTTCAGTGAGCAGTGATCACCTTGTTTTTTGGGGGCTATTTTAAAAATCCTACTCTTAAACCAAATTTGCTACGTTCAAGATTTCTTTTTTAAAAATTCTATAAAACCTTTCTGGTCCAATACTTTATGTTCATAAAAGAAAACAACTTTTACAAAAAACCTGGCGTTCAAAATCATATTATAATAGTGTACAAGGATTATAAACTTCACCACCCTGAACCAATGACATCAGAGATGTTATTTATAAAATATATTTCACAGCAAGATAGTTCACGCATACACTCCGTTAATAAAAAAGATACTTAAGTACTAAATTATATATGTATATAAAATTCACTTAATATATTGCAGGTATAACATTGTTACGTTTTTATGATTTCGAAGCGTGTTAGATAAACTCTACACCTTCAGGCTAGAAAGCGTGCCTGGCAGAGGTGATTAGGTAGCATCAAATGATGTTTTGAGTAGGCAACAGATACAGCAATGGTCCGGGCAATTAGTGACAGAACAAACATATTTTTCAATCTCGACTGTTAAACAAACTAATTTTCTTCTTTTGTGTTGTGTATTCTTTGTTTTCGTCTAAAACTTTCTTGCTCCAAACATTAAAGAATCATACACATTTCATGAAGGTGAAATTAGAGGCAAACTGGAATCTAGAGGTGCATGGGTTCCATACAAATTTATTGTGGACTTTGTTTTGTAAGTTCAATTCGCTCGAGGTCTTAAATGTTCCAACCAAAAAGTCTATAAAATCAGATGTAATGGTTCACATT
>NW_025787180.1:0-13888 GCF_021130785.1 Homalodisca vitripennis
TAAAAAATTGTGATATGCTTATACATTAGGTTGATTGTAATGTAAATGTTTTGCTGTTATCCCCGGTTCATGAATTCTGATATCGTGTAGAATGGGTTGGCCAGTAGCCAATTTTTGAGCTCTTCATGGAAACGTTGTCCTCCAATTGTCTTCAGCTGCAAGGGTAGGGCGTTCCACATTTTTCCTCCAGCGTAGCTTGGTTTTCTTTCTGTCAGTGAGCGGTGGTGGATAGGGAGACAGTAGTTTGCTCTATGCCGGGTATTGTAGTGATGCATCTGGCCTGCTGTTTTCAAAGGCTGTAGTGACTTTAGATGATGGTGTATTATTGTTTCCATAATGTAGAGGTTTACTACTGTGAGAATGTTTAGGGTTTTGAACGATTCTCTACAGCTTTCTCTGGGCTGAAGCTCGGCCAGTATTCTTATGGCACGTTTTTGTATGATCAATAGTCGATCCAGATTGTGCTTTGTTGTAGCACCCCAAACTGAAGCTCCATAGCGCAGATGACTCTCAAATAGTGAGTGGTATGCAGTCTTTGCAATGTCTGCGTTGGCTATCCACTTTATTCTTCGCACTACAAAGAGGCCTGTACTCAGCTTGTTACAGAGGTGGTCTATATGAGGTGTCCAGGACAGAGAGTCGTCAATTAGTATACCTAAATATTTTGTCACGTTGTTATCTTCTGATTCGGGTAGTCGACATGTGTTGTCTTTGTGCCTTCCCAGGATTAACTGTTGAGTCTTTTTCTCATTAATAACAAGGTCATTTTGATGACAGTATTGGACTGCCATGTTAAAAGCTATGTGTGATGCTACTTCCAGCTGATTAGGGTTTTCATCACTAAGAAGTAGGACAGTGTCGTCTGCATACATAATGCATTGGCTATAGCTATTCAGATATCTTGTGAAGTCACTGGTGTATAGGATAAAGAGAACTGGCCCCAGTACGGACCCTTGTGGAACTCCTCGGATGATACTCTTTGGCTTGGACTTGACCTGTTGAATGGTTTTGTTGGTGACATAGCTCATCTCAACTATTTGATTTCTTCCTGTGAGGTAGCTTTTGAACCAGTCATGAGCTTGTCCTCGAATTCCTAGCGTGGCCAATTTCTTCATAAGATGGTCATGATTAAGGGAGTCGAAAGCCTTGCTATAGTCCAGGAAAATGGCAGTGGTGGTGTTACCAACTTCAAGTTGGTCAATTATGTATTCTGTTAAGTTGATTAAAGCTGAGGTGGTTGATCTGCCAGGGAGAAATCCATGTTGTTGGGTTGGGAGAAGTCCATTATTAGATAGGTGGTGAAAGAGTCTAGTCAGGGTCAGTTTTTCTATCAGTTTAGAAAAGGTCGATATTAGAGAAATCGGCCTGTAGTTTGATGCTTGAGTAGTAGATCCCTGTTTAAACTTAGGATATACTTTTGACAGTTTTAAGGCGTTGGGAAAGGTCCCAGAGGAATATGATTTATTTATAATCTCAACCAGTGGGTTAACTAGTTCTTCCTTGCAGGTCTTAATTAATTTAGCTGATATCCCGTCATACCCAGATGAGGTTTTAGGTTTTAGAGAGCTTATAGTCTTATAAACCTCTTCACAATTTGTGGGGTAGAGAACTAGTGAAGGAGTGTTCAATCAAGATATTACTGGTTACCCTACGTAAGTTTAGCTAGCCATAGCCAAAGTTGACTGTACTGTTCAAACTGAATTGTGTTCCAATCAAGATATTACTGGTTACACTACGTACGTTTAGCTAGCCATAGCCAAAGTTGACTGTTTACTGTTCAAACTGAATTGTGTTCCAATCAAGATATTACTGGTTACCCTACGTAATGTATGCGGGTCGACACTGTACTCTCTATGGGTCGGGAAGAATAATTAAACTACACATTTAGAGTAACATTGCTCTAGGACCGCTCGTAAAGGAACGGACGGGACGCGGAGGTTACATGACGGTGTCTGGTGGTGGACTGCGGGTGGACTGCTGGCTGGCCAGCTTGGACCGTTGGTTGTAGGGTAGTGGCGTGATGTGACGTCACAGGAGAGCAGCCTATGAGCATTCTTTATTCTTTTAGACCACATCGTATGTTACATCGCCTGACAATACATACACTGCCCAACATCACTGGTGCAGACATTAAATATCACTATGGATACCTACCAACTTAGTACTTCTCACACTAAATACACTACAATCCCTCCCCCTTAAATACATAAGTCCCCTACAATTTTAGAAATTTATCAATTACAATTTGATTTTACAATTCTCCAATTTTAAATCAATTACAATGAATATAAGAAATTTGACATTAAACTCTTTTATTTTTGTAAGTATAGATTATAGAGAACAAAATACAAACTCAATATAATCATTTAACACAAATCACAAACACTTCAATCAAAACCAATAAAATCAGAATATAGCCAATTAATAACACCATTGAATGAACACAATTAACAAATCGATAATAATCATGCTTAAACAATATTAATTATATACAAGTCACAATTGGTTTGTATTTACAAGTCCATTTTTGACTCAAGGTTTACGATCCCTTAGTGGGAATCGTCTAACAGGTGTACATTAGTTTGGGTGACAACGCTGGACCTGTTCTTGTTTACATTTGTACGTGGGCTGGGGGCTTATTTGCCCCTGAGCGTTTTCTGTTAATGTTCTGGTTATTGCGGAGAGAGGGGTCAAAGTGTCGTTGCTAAAAGTACTGGCGACCTTGCTCTCGCTCTGTCCCGCTACTGAATATCGAACGTGTCCTCCTGCCGTGTGCTCTGTTGCCCGACACGGCTTGCGTCTGGGAGTCTAGGCATTGTTGTCAACTCAGACATTTCCGGACTACACTGTAAACCTACCAACTGGTCGATATGTCCAGTTTTCCCATTCCACCTCATGCCCGTATTCAGTTTCAACTAAATACGTGACTGGTCCTAATCGTGAATCTACCACACCTGGATATCCACTATTTTTTCTACCTCTGTAATCTCAGGCTATGATTGGTTGTCCAACTAGCTAACCTGTCTAGTATTTTAACTACCGCCCCCTATAGTACAATCGGTGTATTTTCTTGATTTATCCTGACATTATTGCCTTAACAATTTGGGCGAATTAAATCGAACCTAGACTTTAGCGATCTGCCCAACAATTAATTGAGTCTGGCGATAGATTGGTAGTAGAATGCACTGTATTTTCCTATACGTTGAACAGGAAGTTACTCAAAGCTAATTCTAAATCCTTGGAATTATGAGAGAGCTGTTTTTCAATTTATTTTTAATAGTTCTGACTGACCGTTCTCTCTGTCAAACCATTGGTTTCCTGGGTGGTATGGTGGTGAAAACGTGTGTTTGATACCATTGTGACATCAAAAAATTCTTTAAACCTCTTGACTGGTAAAAGGTGGTCCCGTGTCGGACACTATGTGGTCTACAATACCAATTACCTACCTAAATAATTCGCCTTAATTTCAACAATCGTGTGAAACAGCTGCCAGTTGAAGCAACGGGGCAACACCTCTGGCCAACTTAGAGTAACGCATCTTTTTAACCACCAAAAATAACTTGGACTGAAAAGGTCCAAAACAAAAAATTCAATATTGAAATTCGAGAACCAAACTCGTTCCGGAACATTCCAATGATGCAGGAAAGCCTTGGGCCCCACCGGTTTTTTGCTCGTTCCTCCAAACAGGCTGCACAGCTGTTATAGCTAGTTTGTTTCCTAATGGCCCGAGTCCGATATTAGCGCCCACCATTAACCATATGCTACTACCAGGGCTAATGCCTTCCATCGCGAACAATACCCTTATGTGTGAAGTGATGCAATTCCGTTCAGAATGTTTTATTCTGAACCTTTTAGGGTATAACCCACCTACCGAGCTGTACCCCCCACATTAGGATTCTCCTTTTGTGCTCCAAGGTTAATTCCGACTGTCTAATTTCAAATGGCTTTTAAGATTCTGGTTCAGTTTTACAATATAGGCCAACCTAATTCTACCATAGGATAATTTACCTTTTTGATTCTCCACTATCTACCATTGATTCTCTTTTTATGTCTACATAGCTAAATTGTATGGGATGTCATTTTCAGCTAAACACCAGCTGCAAATAGGTTACCTATGGACATTAATAATATGAAGGTACCATCGATCCGAGATTTTTTTCATCTTTAATCTCACTATTTACAGGTAATCTAGATAAACCATGCGGCATTGCCCATGGTTTTGGGACTTAACATACACAATCTCATATTGGAAACCAACTTAAAAACAAAGAAGCGTATCGTTGTAACCTACTGGCCTCGGCGAAAAGGCAAGGTAACCCTTTCTTTGGTCCAACAAAATAGCCACTAAAGGCTTATGATTCAGTCTTTAAAAGCCAAAAACTGTGGTACCATATAAATATTGAACCTAAATTTCTTAACACCAAATACAATGTCTTAATGCTTATCCTTATCTAAATTTGCGGTTGAATAGTTTTTTCTCAGGCGCTATTTAACACTCTACTTGCGAATGATCATAGGTCCTTTTCCTGTAACCCGTCCGTATTGAATCTGACTCAAAAACTCGAATGCAATGCCATATGGGACTAAGCATCACTGGCTACCACTAGTGGTAATCTGCAGGATTCCATAATGCGCTAAAACTTCAGCAGGAGATTAACTTTTGCTTAACTCTCTTGTAGTGCCCTTCTTACATGCTAAATTAAATACAAAATCGGTATCCTTATCTTAACAACTGATACCATTGGGGTTTAAAATAGTGGATATCCTAGGAATGAAACGTGAATAGTAATCTAACAAGCAGAACCAAGGAAGGCTTTTAAGCTGTGTCACATTTTGAGGTTCCAAGGTGCCTTTGACAATTGCTGTCACAAGCCACTTACTAGGTGCGGTATGCAACCCTTGGTATTACTGATAACAAAACCTAAATATTCTAAACTGTCAACAGAAAAATTTACATTTGAGTTCTTGCTCACTGTGAACCCATTGTTCTTCAAGTCCTTTTGACACACTAGTCTAAGTCTATACGCATGTTGTTGTCCTCATACTGTTTTTACCTGGTTAACTAGAATGTCCATCCTAAAAAATACAGTTTACCCCCGGGATACCTTGTAATGTTCGTTCTATTATTCTCTGGAATATTCCCGGTGCTGAACTGATACCAAAACATAGGCGATTGTAAGCATACAAATCCTTTGTGTGTGCTAATTGTACAATACGTTTGACTATCTACATCTAGTTTAAGCTGCTGATAAGCCTGAAGATAAATCTATTTTAGAGAATTTTTCTCCGTTTTGTAGGCTGGCAAATATTTCTTCAATTTTCGGTAACGGGTGTCGGTCTACCTCCAAGAAAGGATTTACAGTTATTTTATAATCCCCACAAATTCTTATTTTCCCATTAGCCTTAATAATTGGTACAATGGGAGTCCCCCATTCACTGGTATCTACTGGTGAAATAACGTTCTCGTTGTGTTCTAGTCTAGTCAGCTCGGCTTCTACTTTTTCTTTAAGTGTAAAAAGGTAACGTCCTAGGTTTAAAGTATTTTGGTACTACATTTTCTTTTAACTTTAATTTAACTGGTGCAACCCTTGAAACATCCCAACTTATCCGTAAATACATTTGGAAACTCATTGTACAGTAATTCTACTTGTTTGTTGTTGTTGACAACAGAACGGATTGACAGATGTTTGTTTGTTTTACCTCTACAGTGTGTTGTGGCTTCCACTGACAGGCGTGCATGCGTCTGCCGCGCTGCCGCCTGCAGTTGGCACAACCCCCACCATGCTCGTGCGATCCAGCTGACTGTACATTGTTTACATTACTAGGCACTCTAACTGTTAAATCTAATGCTTGCATCCAATCACGCCCTAACAAGGGATTAGCCCCATTAGCTACGATGTATAAAGCTAATTGTTTCTCTTTACCTTTATGTTGTACATTGACCATAACCTTACCTAAAGGCCTGATCTTTTCATGTGTATATGAACTTAATAACTAAGCTAGTTGGATACATGTTTATATTTCCTAACTTAGTCTTACAATCTTTTTCTGACATAACTGAAACACAAGCTCCACTATCGACTTCAAATACAATTTCCTTACTTTCCACTAATAACTGTACCGTTATTGGCTCAATTTTATTAATCTTAGTTTCTATTTCTTTAAACCGTAAATAGATTGGAAATGTCATACACATCGTCATTGTCTTTATGTTTCCAGTGATTATCTGAACCGGACTCTGCTGATTCTTTACTTTTCCTCTACATAGTGCTGCCCTAACCTTTATTAAACATATTGTCTCTGTTTATTGCTGTAGAAACTGTTTCCTCCCCTTTAGTGCTGAAGGCTCCTTAGACCTATTTGTAAAAACATTTGGTTTTGGTTCTCAATTAGGTTTGTTAACATAATTTTTTCGATCTACAAACTCTTTCAACAGGTGTCCCTTCTTTTTACAATGATTAACACGTGTACTCGATCAGAAAACCGACATTGCCGATGCAGTGTGTGTATCCTCGCTTGCTGCCGCAACAATAGGCAGGTGATGTCTCCCAGCGCCTTCCCGCCGTCCGATGACCGTACTCCAGCCTGCGATGCCTCGCCCGCGCCTTGTGTCCCGTTTTCCGGTATCTGTACACCGACTGCTCTGCATCCGGTCTGAATAACGCTCCTCCTGCAGTTGGTCATCTGGGGACCGCCCCCACTTCTCAGCAAATTCCCATTGCAGTAGCTAGTTGCACATTGGCTTGTTTCATAAGTGAGGTTCTCCTCCCCCGAGAAGTCTTTATCTGTAATCCTGTTTGGTCCTCGCACGACTCCGCCGAACTTAATCTGTCCCCTTAAGTAAGTCCATGGCAATTTTAATCACAACCAAATTCACAATACTTAGATATACTGTTTTATAAATGGCACATATATAATCGCTAACCGTTTTCCATGATCCAATTTGATTTCCGCTACTAAATTTAAATCTTTCCGTGATAAAAGAAAGGCTTGGATGCAAGTATGATTCGCTATAAGTGTCCAACAATTTCCTTATGTAACGACTTGTCAGAACGGTTTTTGTCTGGTGTAATATAAGTTCTTTCAGTAAACGTATAGGTCCGAGTACACACGCAATGCACGACCATAACTGTCAACAAAGGTGCTTAGTTTTCTTCTTGAATTATCGATATCGCGTTTTACAATCAATAAAAAACTCCAAATCTCCTCTATAAATAAGACTGCCAAACGATTCTTCCGCACTATCAAAATAACCGCCATAGACCCGATACGCTTGCCATTTTGTTTTCTTGTAATCACATCCCGTAATAAACTTGGTTTTAAAAATGTCCCCCGGTAAAAAATTAATCGTCTAACGGCATTAATTGCACGACGATTAAAAATCAGCTTTGTGCCGCTGCTTACACCAAGAATAGTTTATATCAGATCCGGGCGTACCTACATACTACTCCCCTCAGACCGTGTGGAAATGTCCCGGAATGTCCTTGCATCATTCGCGGTTATTTGCACGTGGTTTCATCTACGCATGTTGGCCCTCTGCCCGCACTAAATCAATCACTGTAATTCACTGTTGCAGTTGTTTTCCCGTCCGTCGCCACTGTAAGCGAGAGGGGGGGGGGGGGGGGGGGGGGGGGGGGGGGGGGGGGGGGTTTTGTTGGGGGGGGGGGGGGGGGGACGTTCCAGCTTGTTGCAGTTTGTTTTCCTGCGTCCGCCCCACTAGTAAGCGACCCGTTCCCACTGTATGCAGTTGTTTTCCCCCTCGTCGCCAACTGTAATGTAATGCGGGTCGACAACTGGTACTCTCTTTGGGTCGGGAAGAATAAATTAAACTACAACATTTAGAGTAAACCATTGCTCTAGGGACCCCGTCTCGTAAAGGAAGCGTGACGGGACGCGGGCGAGGTTACATGACGGTGTACTGGGTGGCTCGGACTGCGGGTGTGACTGCTGGCTGGCCAGCTTGGGGACCGTTTGGTTTTGTAGGGTAGTGGCGTGATGTGACGGTCACAGTGAGAGCAGCGCCTATGAGCATTCTTTATTCTTTCTAGACCACATCGTATGTTACAATCGCCTGACAATACCATACTAGCCCAACATCACACCTGGTGCAGACATGTAAATATCACTATGGATATAAACCTACGTTACCAACTTAGTACTTCTCACACTAAATAACACTACAGTTTTATGCTAGCCATAGCCCAAAATAAAGATCGACTGTACTGTTTCAAACTGGGAATTGTGTTCCCAATCAAGATATTACTCGGTTACGCCTACGTAAGCCCTTTTAGCTAGCCATAGCCAAAGTTGGAACTGTCACTGTTCAACACCTGGAATTTGTGTTCCAATCAAGATATTACTGGTTACCCTACGTAAGTTTAAGCTTAGCCGATAAAGGAGCCAAAGTTGACTGTACTGTTCAAAACTGAATTGTGTTTCCAATACAAGATGAGTTACTGGTTACCCCTAACGGTACGATTAGCTAGCCATAGCAAAGGTTTAGACCTGTTTACTGTTTCAAACTGAATTGTGTTCCCAATCAAGATATTAACTACGGTTACCCTATACGCTAAGTTTTAGCTAGCCGATCAGCCAAAGTTGACTGTACTGTTCAAACTGAATTGTGTTCCAATCAAGATATTACTGGTTACGCCTACGTAAGTTTAGCTAGCCATAGCCAAAGTTGACTGTTTACTGTTCAAACTGAATTGTGTTCCAATCAAGATATTACTGGTTACCCCTACGTAAGTTTTAAGCTAGCCATAGCCAAAGTTGACTGTTTACTGTTCAAACTGAATTGTGTTCCAATCAAGATATTACTGGTTACCCTACGTAAGTTTAGCTAGGCGCCATAGCCAAAGTTGGACTGTACTGTTCAAACTGAATTGTGTTCCAATCAAGATATTACTGGTTACCCTACCGTAAGTTTAGATAGCCATAGCCAAAGTTGACTGTTTTTACTGTTCAAACTGAATTGTGTTCCAATCAAGATATTACTGGTTACCCTACGTAAGTTTAGCTAGCCATAGCCAAAGTTGACTGTTTTACTGTTCAAACTGAATTGTGTTCCAATCAAGATATTACTGGTTACCCTACGTAAGTTTAGCTAGCCATAGCCAAAGTTGACTGTACTGTTCAACACTGAATTGTGTTCCAATCAAGATATTACTGGTTACCCTATTTGAGTTAGCTAGCCATAGCCAAAGTCGACTGTACTGTTCAAACTTAATTGTGTTTCAATCAATATAATACTAGTTATGCTATGTAAGTTTAGCTAGCAAAACTTAATTGCAAACTAATTAGTTATTCCTTATTACTAAATATTTTATGAACAAGAAGAACTACTTTAATTGATCAAAAAATGTTTCGTACTTAATCTAATTTCTTTCCCCTCATGTTATGCCATTATTGCAGTTATGCTTAGACGTACATTTTACAATATATGTAGCCAAAATATTTATATGATAGCAAATCTAAATTTTAGATATATATGTGATATCCAATTACTTCACCTACGTTTCAATAATAACAACCCAAATATGTCTGATCTACTGTATTTATATCCAGAATTATACAACGCCAGGAAATATTTTTATGAAAGATTTTTTGAATATTTTAATATAATTTAAGTTGAGAATAAAAGCTCTTCCCAAGAACATATAATTTATTAAATTGAAATTGTTATTTATTTTTATAAATGAAATACATTTAATTTCAATCTCATTTTGAACATGTTAGAACATGACCAGCTCACCATTTTTTTAACTGTTGGACGTATGAAAAACCAAAAATTTCTTGTTCTGTTTTTGGAGTATCCTATAATCTTCAAATCTTATTTTTAGGTTGCATTCATATTGGATGATATAAAAATTAATTTCTTTCTTCTAAAAATACCTAAACCTTCCATTATATTCATATTTTCAGTAACTCTTTATTCACAAACATCAAGTTCACACAAACTTTTTTCAATACAGGAATGAAGTCAATGTACAATAATGCTTAATTCCTATTTAAAAATGTATGAAAAATGTTTTCTCCAGTTTCAGGAATTCCTGAGAGGTGTAGAGGGCCACTGTAGAAGCCAAAATGTAAGGAATTGGTTCAAATGTTCTGCTGGGATTTTCTCAGGGAGTTTTGGGAGGGATTTGAAGAAGGCTGCTCCCTTGTACGATGGTTATTTTTAGAACAGGGATGTGTGGGGTGATGTGAGTCAAAGTGGTGCCAAGTTCCTTGTGTTGTAGCAGTGATGGTCTCCAAGTCTATTCTGGTCTGCCTCTTTTGTAATAGAATTTAGATTTTTTTTTTAGTATATAGAGAGCTATTATTGTTAGTATTCTTAGTTTCCTGAAGGCTTCCCTGTGGCTGACTTTGAGGCCTTAGTTCTGCAAGACCTCTTATAATTTTCTTTTGTAATATCAGGACTCTTCTGAGGTTTTGGCCCTCCCCAGACTATTAGTCCATACCTAAGGTAGAACTCGAAGTGGTAGGCTGTTCTAACAACATCTGCATTGCTACAGTAAAGGCAAGAGCTAAGTTTTTGACAGAGTTTGTGTGTTGTCTAGAGTGATGTACTGTGTTGTATTTGACATGTATAATTCTGGAAGTCCATAAAATAGTTTTTGTGTTGCAATGAAAATTAGCTGTTGAGATTTGCTTTCATTTAGTACCAACTGATCATTAGTAAGACAATATTACTTTGTCTTACTAACATCTATAAATGTATTATATATGTCAAGGCAAGTTGGTCTTTACTTTAATATATAATAATGAGTACAGCATATCACAACTTCATAGTGTCCCTGCATATGTTGCGGGAAGTCATTAGTTAAAAATATGTGGACTGGTATTGGATGACCAACACTTTAAAGTTGAATGCTTTGTATGTAGTGAGTTACGATATGCAATGAGATATTATTTTGCTTGTATATTAAATAGTAGTTTTGCTTGGGAAAGTGTTAAGTGTTTAGTGGTAAACAAGATTGTGTCGTTTTCAGCCTTAAAACTGTACAAGATTTGGTGAGAATGAGGGAAAGAAATTCAAGGGCAGCCGAGACCCTCCAAGCATTAAGAGGTTTTATACGTGATGAACTTGGAGAAATTGAAGAGGTAACTTATCTAATTTTTATTTTAATGACTTTTATTTTTGTTTGTCATTTATTTTTTGTGTAATATGTATTAAAATTATTAATTACATTCTAAAATGAAGTATGGATAATTTTAAATAGCTTTCTTGTTTTCTATGTAAATCTTGATTTTTGTATTAAATGATTCGTAATGAAGGAATACTATTCTTGTGAAAAGTGTATAAAATAATAAATAAGTTTCTGTTTTTCTAATACACAGACGTGTGAGAAATATTATTGAAAGTTTTTGAAATATACTAAATCAAATAGTCTTAATTTCATTGACTCTTTTTTTATATTTATATCTCACTTATAGAATCCTACTATATTATTCAGTACCGGAATTATTGAACAAGATATTATCTTGTCTTTTTCCAAGGTCTATTAGTGGGAGTGGTTTAATAATGTTTTATCTAATAATGAGCTAGCCATGTGCAAATAGTCAGGAACACAGCATGATAAGGCTGTCTCCACTATACACATCACTATCTGTCCCACTGCACTAATTTGTTGCTTTATAATGCAGTAATTGTATATTTGTTGTAAAATGTGAGTCTAAATATTTTTTTTAAGTAGAGGCCAATCCTCTCTTAAGCCTTATTCTGCCCGTCCTCCTAGACCACTGGCCTGTCTAAGGATCTTATCAAACAGAATAAGGGGGAGTCATAAAGTACAAGGTAAACAGTGGCTATCTGAGACTGCTCGGCCATGAGCACTCCTTCGATCACAAGTTGGTCTGATCTATTCTGATGACATTGAAGTCGTAAATGTATTATTGGCATAATATAATTCACTAATTGTTTAAATTCATGCTATTACCAAATTAAAGGATTTCATACAATTTAAACCCATTGAGGAAGCAATTAACCCAGCCTCTCTAGGACTGCATGTTTGAAAGGATTTTGGCAAAATGCATGCCTATACTAAAATATTAATACAGATACAGATAAATTAGCTCAATTTTCATCAAGACATTTTAGTCTATTTGTTGGCTCTATAATAGTGTTTGTTGCTTTCTTTCTCCAAATAAGTTTTTATTTTTTTGTATATATTTTACAATTTTTTTTTTTTTTTTCGCAAGAAAAACAAGAAATTCAAAGGCAACCATCAATATTTTATTGCTTTTTTTTTATCTGTTTCAATAATATGTTATTCAAAACAGCACAATGTTTTTACATGGAAACCCAGTTTTTATTGGATTAATTAATTATAAATCATTAAAAAAAAAACAATCAAAAACTCATTTACATTTTTTCACTTTTGATAATTTTATTACAAGCTGCTGAATTAGTTGTCTGGGAGATGAGATAAAACTGTTTGTTACAATCAATTGTTTATTATTAAAATGATAATTATTAAAATATAAACTATTTACATTACATACAATGGACCATTCTTTTACTTTTTAAAATTCACTTTTGTGTCAGTCTGAGATATCTTTGATATCTCAATATCACTGTCCAAGTATCTGTCTACTATCTCCCAAGTACGCAAATTATCTTGTTGCATGAGTTTTGTTAGGGTGAAGTAAGTTCTAAAACACTCTTCAATTCATACGCAACTATAACATAAGGTTAAAGGAAACACAAAAATCATTGAGAACTACTAATAGCGATATGCAATTGTAAGCAGGTAACTATTGAAGTATTAACGAAAATTGGAGCATTTAAGAGGCATATAATGTAAACAATAGAACCAAAAACAATGCTAATATTACGTCGTGGTTTCTGTAGTGCTAAACATAAATGAATCAAAGAACAGCAATGATTGCATCATAAGGATGCACGGAAGGACACAAAACTGCAATCTAGTGGGTAAAAACAAAAACAAATACATGATCGTTAAGCGTCTTAGAGAAGAGGGCCACAAGTGGCCGGCTCGGCCTTTTAATTTAATCTTTTACGCTGTCCCGTATCAGATGTCTTCAGACAACCACAAAAATTCTCAATGCATACTCCATCCTTTGTCCTTTAGTAGGAGACCGTTTCGCTGACGTAAAGCTATACCACCATCTTATACCTGTTAATAGCAAGATGTGCTTACGTACGTTTGACTGAAGTATCACTCGTCTAGATTGGCAGCAAACATTCACTAAAATTAGCATCTGCTAGCATCACTTGTTTTGGATTTTATATTGTAATTCAGATATACCCTATGATGCGCTTTGGCCACGGTCGAGAAAAAATTAAGCATATACCTGGAAGGGTGCCAAATTTTGTTATCAGTCTGCAATGTGGAAATAGCAAGCCATATGGATTCTTTTTCTATTTACAAAGGGTGCACATGGCACCAACTCACGTGTTACGCACTTACACCACCCTAAGGAAAGTGGGTTTGTTGCAAAACAAACTGGAACTGGCCCCGATCTATCGTCATAATGGTCGCATTAACCCGTGTCCAGTTATTGAACACGTTACAGATGAAAAAGTAAAAGAAATTCACTGGAGTTGTTGCAAGCAACATCGAGCGCATATGCAACAGGACAGTGCATTTGTTGGCAACATAATCTGTACTTGCTGCAATTGTTTGGCAGAACGGTATTACTGGACATGGCTGCATTTGTTGCAATCGTATCTCTGGACTTGGCTGGCAATGTTGTGTGCAACATATTCTGGACCTTGCTGGCAGATTGTTGCAACATATTCTGGACTCAGCGCTGCATTTGTTGCAACGTATTCTGGGGACTGGCTGCATTTGTTGCCAACATAATCTGGACTAGGTCTGCATTTTTGTTGTCATGACGTATTTCTGGACTGGCTGCATTT
>NW_025787181.1:0-14747 GCF_021130785.1 Homalodisca vitripennis
CTCTACTTTTTAGCTTTAATTTGATACCAAAATTACTGTTTTATTATTATTATATTTATTTTTTTTTATGAGACATTTTATTACAGTATGCCCAGCGTAGTTTCTTTCGTGGCTCCACCACGCCGACTGGGCTTCAATATAGTACTCACTCTAAAACTGTTACGAAAGATTTTTTTTTTGTTATTATAGCTGTGTTGGCTACACTTCATCACGTGATACAACTCTTTGGTTGTGTCAGTCAGGATGTTCTGGTTATTGGATTGTCTGCCTTGTTGGTTTATGTTTTTGTGTTTGTAATGTTTGTGACAGTTGATTGTTTATGCTTCAATGGTGAAATTTTAGTTTACCAAAGTTTATTGAAAGTGGTTGTAGTTTTATATTTTTATTCGAAATGCCTCGCGTACCTAGTAAGACATTTAAAAAACGTATAAATTTTATTTCAGTGGGGTACCAGCTTGGAAGACAAACAATGGAAGTGGTGAGTGATACTCTCTGCTAGGCCTAGTGTTAGCTCCAAAGTCACTGAACTTACAGCCTACTCCTGGACCAAGTGATGATTGGTAATCTAAATAAACAGAGTCACATCAGGGAAAAAGTTAGTTAGTAGTTTAGAATGATTATGAGCAAATACAATAAGTATGAGTAAACAATTGTAGTAATGATATTGTAAAACCTTGCTGAGATTTTGAGAAGTTGCTTTTTTAGACATAGGCGGTTTGCTCTCCAATGCAATGGTTCACTTTCACTTCAAACAAGTAACAGAGTAGGCCTATCTGTGACAATTGAAATAAAGTGTAAATGAGTGTGGATTTTCTGTATCATAAAGTAAAAGTGAAAAATTAGGAAACCCGTACATCAGAAGTAAATGTTCCGAGCAGTTTATGCTTTTTCGCGTGTTTGATTTGGGAAGGGGGAGCAGGCAGCGAAGACAATTATTGTTCAGTTATGAACTTACCCAAAGGCCTCCTTCTTTCAAGGTATACAACAAAAACGCCCTTGCCCCCCAGCAACGAGCAAAAGAAATTTAGTGAAGAAGAAATGAAACAAGCCAGCCACAGAAAAGGGGCTTTGTGTGGTTGAAAATGATGGCGATATGAATATAAACTGGTATTTTTGACGGAACCTGGCAGCGCCTGCGGCCATGTCTCACACCAACGGTGCTTATTACTGCTATTTCCGCTAATACCGGGAAAAGTAGTCAGATGGTTAGGGTATTTTAGCAGATGTTTGTAGGTGCAAAAACAGACTAAATCAACAGCATTGAAGGTAATTGTGCTTGCTAACTATGCGGCCGGGACAAGTGGTGGGAATGGAGGTGGCCGGTGATGTTGTTGACATGTTCAGGAAATTCAGAGGCTATCTAGGGGTATCAAAATACAGATATTACTTAGGTGACGGCGACCAGTGTCTGCATTCACCAACCATTCAAAAGGGAAGTCCCCTTATGGCCCAGAGTAATGTAACAGAAAAGTTAGAGTGTATAGCTCATGTTAGAAAACGTATGGGCACCAGGCTTCCCGAAACTCTAAAGACTAAAATAGGGAAAAAAAGATCTTTCCGATGGTAAAAAGTATAGGAGGCCGGTGGTCGCTTGACTAACTCTGTTATAGATGAAATACAGGACATATTATGGTTCTGGCAATTATGAGGAAGACAGATAGTTTGCAGAAAATGAAAGCAGCAGTCTGGCGACGTTACTTTCATTATTGTTTCATCTAACGCTGAACCTGCCTCATGTACTTATGGCCCAATGGACCTAGATACATGGTGCAAATTCAAAAGAAGAAAAAGCTATAGCTGAGGAAAAAAACCATACAATCATAAGGACCACACCCATCTGCCTCCAATTGTTATGGAGGAAATAAAAGTCCTATTTTCAGGGGGATCTCTCTCAAGAGCATCTGCATGCGTAAGTGTCTAGCACGGGGGCACGCAGATAATCCTAAGCGGAAATCCTCTTGCAACAGTGTCATCTGGTCTCGGGTTCCTAATGCAGTTTTTGTAATGAAGAAATACCTTGGAAACTAGGAGTGTGTGAAAGCAATAGCTACTTACAACCGTGGTTAAATATTATTAAAGTGTAAAATTTTACAACAAACTTGGAAATCAAATCCTGGGTCAAACTGCATCCGTTCATGAAGGAGCTTGACGAGGTGCGGATAAAAAAATCGGATAAGCTTAGCTATGCAAGAAATTGAAAAACGGTGCCGGTAAAACAGCTCAGCATTGCCAATTAAGAGGTTAGAAGGATGTTTATGAAGATATGGAAGGACGCCTGACATTACAACCCTTCCTATGGAGCAGGCATGCACTAAGGTAGGTGTTTTTTCCGTTTTTCATAATAAAGTTGGTTTTTTTGGGCGTTTTCCCCGAAAAAAGTAGATTTTTTTTTACATTTAGGTACACATATATCAAAAACTACTAAAAGATATCCAGTTAATTCTTTTTTTGTTGTGTTCCCCCACACTTATATCTTTGTTTTAAGCGATGGGTTTTTATGATATTCCTATTTTTAAATTTGTCATTAAAAAAATATACAAATAACATCCGCAAAGTATTTAATGACTAATTAAAAAAACAGAATTTTTTTGGGAAAAAAATAATTTTGGATAAATAAAAACCAAATCGCTCTAATTAAAGATTAAGGTGTGGGGAACACAACGAAAAAAGATATTAACTGAGATATCTTTAATTTAGTTATCTGAGATATGTGTTTACCTAAAGATACTGGTATTTTACATAGGGAAGACTAGGACATTGCCGAAAAGCGGCCTTTTATTTATTGTGTTTCTAGTTACTTTATTGTGACGTCCTTTGCCAGCTTTTTTTATCCTGATGCTATCGAATGTTTTGTTAGCGTTTCGATTGAAAATACCTTTGGTCGATTGAAGAACCTTTCGGGGTTTGCTTCGGTAGCTGGTTTCCACTCAATATAATACAGGTAAACTATAATCAGCATTTGAAACTACCGACCCTAAGTTTTGCACACCTTCAAATTTCTGTTTATCATCATATAACGTTAATCAAAATATTAAACATCGTTAAATCTCAAAACCATCATTACCTAAAAGCTCCAAAAAAAAATATTTAATCAAATCAACCGGTAAGCTGTATAGGCTGAAAAGCAAATAATAAAAGCAAATAAAAATATATGCAAACTAGGAAAAAATAAATTTAAAAACACAATTCACTTTGTCTACGAAATGACTGCGTTACTCTAAATTATAATATCGGGAAGTGGTTGTTAACTAATTTATTAATAAATTTTTTGTTTAATTATTAAAGCAGGCGGACGAAGTGCTTAGGACCTCGTTTTTTCCTCTTGTACAAGCTACTGAATGGCTTCATTCATTGTTCCTGCCCTTATTGCAAATAATTTTATCCTTCGAGTACCTATTGTTGGTAACTAAGGGCATCAGAATACTGTTTTACAAGTCGCCATTACCAAAAAACGTCGTATGACGTCAATGCCACCATCAACAGAATCCAACATCTGGGGAACTTGTTACGCCCTGTGGCATTCTTTTTCAACTCAAAGCTGAGCATTGTTTTAAGCCGGATGTATGTTTTTAATCTTAACAGATAGAACCATATTTACTATTCTAAAACATGTATTGTTAGTAATTGTAATATGAAACTGTTGTCTTTATTTTACTGCTATCTTGTTTATCTAACAAAAATCACAATCAGTATTAATCATTATTTATTTATTTTATTTCCAACGGCAGCAGTAACATCAAATCACAATCAGTATTAATCATTATTTATTTATTTATTTCCAACGGCAAGCAGCCAATTTTACCACAAGACAAGCATAGATTGTAGAATACAGCGGAAAATAAAATTAATCCAATCAGATGAAAAATCTACATAAAGTAACAAAAATAGGTATACAAAAAAAATTTGATAATAATTAATAAGTTATCCCAAAGATATAACAAGTTATAAATATCCAAAACATAACAAAAAAATAAAAAATAAAGATTAAAACAAACAACAATAAATTACTCAAGTATGGGAAACAACTCAGAAAATTGATTTAAAAAATTGTACCCCTTAAAAAAAACATAAAAATGACTATTAAAAAAAACAACTAAAGTATTAGGTAAAGTAGGTTATTTTATTAAATATACGACAATAGTTACATCCTTATTGTATTTGTCCTTACACGTTGTTATAACTATTTCATAATTCACTAATTCAATAAATATTTAACTCGTTTTTATAGTATTTTTTTAAACAATTGAATCTATTAAATGTTTGTTATTATTCATATTTTAGTTTTATTGTTTCTGAATTTTCGATCAAATACTAGTATAATTTTCATTTCTGTTTAGCTATGATATTGTATTTTTCTAATTTTAAAACCGTTGCGTACCAGTTATTATTTAGTGTTATTTTTTTGTAATTTTAAGATACTATTAATGTCAGAGGCATGTTTAAAGAACATTGGCATGACATGTTATGTTATTTATAGTATATTAATAATATTAAATATTATTTTAGTTTATTATATTGTAGACCCCTTTCTGTAATTTTACTACTGCTGAGCACAATGATTAAAAATTGCGTATTTCCTAATGCATACTCCTACATTCAGCTTTTTATTCCTGGTGTAAAGTTTGCCAGTAGAGAATAAAAAAAAAAAATTAAAAAATCTAGTCATCGCGAGATAGTGAAAAGTTCTTTTTCTGATTCCAAAAAGTATTTCGAACCTGTGCCAAAGCAAAAGGCTGATTGTACGTAGATCCGTTAATCCTCGAGAGTCATTACAAATGGACGGTAACATGTTCAACAAAGAATACTAGTAAAATAACGTTTATATTTGATTAGACGGGGAAAAAGTAATATGAGATGTCCGAGACGCCAAAAATAAAAAAAATCATTCCCCAATTTATTAACCATTTGAAAATATGTTATATATAAACGATAAAACGCTGGCATTTTTAAAATATTAATGTATAACTTTCTCTGTTTAAAACTACGAAACAACTTTACATTGTTTCAGTCGGGGTGTATGTTAGAAACAGCTAATCCCCAAAATTTCGGGACCCATTCAACGCTCAATACCATAGGATAAGTAAACATACAAGATTGCTATGTAAGTCCCATTACGTATGAACTTGTTAAACCTGTAACAAATATGCAAAACTAGACAATTTATCAATAAGATAACTACAAAAGATTTTATCTTGATATTCACACCTTGTGAACTACTATATAATGGATGATAAGTATCTGAAACCTCCTATAAGTTAGAGACTGTGGATATATAATAAGGATCATCAATCTGGATTACTACTCACTACACAAAGCATCTAAGATATCAACATTATCATAGCACCGCTTAAATAACCTATCCCAATAGTGTTGCTTAAATCACACTAATAGCTGTTTGCAATTACACTAGCAGGTTTACTTACCTATTGTAATAGTGTAAGCAATTATACATAAGTACGTGTGTTTAATTATCCAAATATGTGGTGTGTGTGTGTTGTGTGTGGTGTGTGTGTGGAGTGTGTGTGTGTGTGTGGTGTGTTGTGTGTGGTGTATTTTGTAAATGACAATCGTCAATTCCAAAAAATAAGTAAGGCCTTTTGATTATTTCATTCAAGATGATAACCAATACTACACAAACGATGCTGATGACTCCGCAATGGCTGATTGCAATGATACTTGTAGGTTTCCACTTTGTTAGTTAAACTTTGCATAATTGCAAGCATTGACTGGTGGTTGACGGATCAGTTGGTCTACCAATTTAATTTATGAGTTTTCTCGATTTTTTTTTCAGAAATAACCATTTTCAATGCATTATGTATGGTTTTCGTTGGATGAAAATTCAAGCGACGTTTTAGATATTAACATGTAAGGAGTAGAACACTTAAGATTGATGTTCGTGATTTCTGACATTATGCAAGTCACAAAGTTTCTGATAATGTCTTAAGATCAATTATCCAAGATTGTAGATATGTGTTAGAATTATCTATCTGAGAAAGTCTATAAGAATTGGAAGATCACAAAACGCTAGTGTTACTTAATTTTCTATATACATTAAAGCCAATTGAAAATGTCCGGAATGAAATCCTTGTTCCGTCAAGAAGCGCTCTATACAAAAAAACAACCTGAACAGTAATATTAACTCGTTTATTTCCTTCATAACCTTTTACGATAAAATCCGAAAATTAACTTATTGGATAACCAACCATAATCTTTACACATTGAATGTGAATTAACCTAATGTATTTTTAATATTTAGAGAAGGAAATATACGAACCGCCGGCTTAAGAGCCTTAGCAGATATGGAGTATCGCATCACTATTACCATATACTAATTTCTGTAAGGTAAAAAGCAGAATTCATACTAATAACTTCTTATAAATGCAAATCTCTATTTCATAGATATTGTAACAATTAAACACATATTTAGGGCAAAATAAAGTTTGTGCACTATCTACATTTTCGATAAACAATTTTGTGTATATATTTATAGTTAAAAATTACAAACAAGTCAGTTATAAGGTAAAATTTCAATTATTTACTAAGTTAACTTATGTTTTTGTCACTACCAGAAACTCCTATACATCTTTGACCGCTAATAAGCAATTCTTAACTATATCAGGAATACTATATTTCTATATCTATTTTAGTGGTTTCTTGGTCCTTTGTTCAATTTTCTACGACCCTATAAAACTTATATGTTCTTATAATGTATGACGTTCACATGGGCAGTCTGGAATCAGAGCAATCACGGTTATAATGTAATAATATGGTAATCAAAACCTTACCATTCTATTTTTAAAAGATATAGATGTAAAACGGAAAGCTAAAATTACAAATCATTTCCACTTTAATAAAAAAGCTTCCTCAATTACTGCAATTTCAAAATGCCATTAATATCAACGGGAAAAAAAGTGTCAGTGATTAATTAGTGGATTAGTTTAGAATGTAATATCAGCTGAGTTTATATTGTGAATATAAAATATATTTTACTACAATTATTTTTTTATTACTGCCTTAAAAACATGTTTCATTATCAGTAAGGTATAAAATTATAATTTTTAAAATTTGCGCATAATATTGTTACCATAAATTTAAGCATAAGCACTTTTCATTAATTACTTGTATTTTTTTTATTTCTTCTTTAAAACTAATTTTCAGTTCATTGCTAACTTCCTTATTTCTATTACTAAGAATTGAAAATAGCATTTCCAACTTGTATTTGTTATCAAAATTTCGTTTGTTGCATATGATCTTTCCCACATTATCTTTTTCGAGTTTGGAAGCTTTTTAATTGAGTATTTATAGGTTCTATTAAATTTTACTCGTAAAACTCTGCCTAAACAGACAACAAAATATTTTATTACTTAAGTACGAATCGCAAAAAGTTAGATAAGGGGTAAATGTGATTATCCATTAATGTTTTTAAAGGGTATTTTCATTTTTATAGTAACATTTAAACAAAAGAAAATTTATATCCTGTGGTTTTATATCAAACGCTTAACATTATTCAGTGACCCCGATTATTGTAAGAGGTAAGAGGTTTCCAACACATTTAGCCATTAATTTTTATTTATAAGTTGCTGGTAATAACAAAATATAATGTCATGATATGAGTAAAATATTTGGATAAATGACCTTTGTATATTATATTTGCGGCCAAAATAATTGGTTGATGTTTTTCAAGTTTTTTGTTTGTTTTTATATTCCAATGAGTTTTGATTTAAACCGAACTTTATTTATAGCTGCTTATATTCATCATAATGCTATCTCGGATTAATGTTTCTCAAAAATTTTAATGTATATACGCCTTATTAAATTTATATAAATTGAAAATAATTCAGTTCTTTCATCGTGGTGCCATGCAGAACTTCTTGATTCCCTTCCAATATATTTATATACGTGGGCTTGTATTACCAAGTCCTAATATAACCAAAAAGCGTCTACAGTATGATATATCTTCTTTGTTATAAGGGAAGGATAGAAGTGGAAAAATTCTTACTTCTGGATTGTTCCTTCACTACTCTTTAATTTACCAAACATATGTGCAAAAGTCTCTTCAGGGTTTCGTCAGACCCATTATGAAGTATTTTATGTATGTGGTAAAGTCCATGATAAAAGGAAATGCATGTTTATATTGAGTGCTACCCGGCTCGCTTTCTTTACTTGTTACTCTCGGTATTTGTTCTTCAATGTTTTATGAAGGGCAAAGTCTACTGTCTCCAAACCTCCTGCTCTTTCATGAATATATTCATGTCTGCTTTTTCGCAAGGAACTACCAAGATGATACAGCCGTACAATCGATATGGCAAAATAGCGCTTCGACAAGGTCGAACACCACAATTCTTGTGTCTAAGTTGCCTGGGTATAACGGAGTGGGCTGAACCTCTTTTTGTCATGGGGATTTCTAGTTATCTTCAAAAAACGTTTTCTCCTTGTCGTGAGGATCGGTTCCACACAAACTTCCAGCTCAGAGTTCTCACCTTCGTTCAAGGAGTTCCACAAGGTTCTTTGCTAGGGACCTTGCCTCTTCAATGTTCTTTGTCAGATGGAGCGCACATCCCTATCTAGACAAATTAACTGTAAAGGCCTTACAAATTTGCTGAAGACCTGAAGATTTTCATTTACATGACGTCATACACCAGAAGACTCTCAAGAGATTCAAAATAGCCTCATTTCCGGCTGAAATTGAGGATTGGGGAGGGGTGTTACGGATGTGTCAGGGAATTAACATGTCTGTAAATCCCCAGAGTAAATGTGATCTTGGTATTACCTATCAACCGCATCAAATCCCCAGTCATATACGTATTACTCTATATTCGGAGTACAAATTCCATTCCACGAGTCCCAGTTGTATTAAAAGACCTAGGCGTTATATTTGGCCCAGCGACATGGCGATTTTTCAGGACATATAGACCACATCAGTAGCATCTCTACGAAGCAAACAAAGATGCTTGGTTTCATAGCAAGATTCTCCAGAGGGCATCGACAACGCCCTTTCTGCTCTTTCGCGTCGCTGCTGTATTGTTTCCCTTGTGAGACAGCTTGTGGAATATGCAAAGTCCCGTGTCGGTCGCCTTACACTCTGTTGGCAATAGGACGAGACTGCGCAGGCCTCTAACAAAGCGCGTTTTCTTCGCTTAATTGGTGTCCGGCTGGGTTTTTGCCTATCTTGATGTGCTTGTGGAGGAAGGCAAACTGTTCTCACTCGCTAATCTTGGAAGGCTCACTTGTCACCTCTTTGCACGCCTCAGCGCCGGACGTGGACGTGGCTGATGTTTGTTCTTCTCTGGAAGATTAGTGAATGGTCAACATGGAACTGTCCAGATCTCCTAGCTGAAATCGACCTCAGAGTTCCCTGCTAAACACAAGATCTCGAGATCTGGCTGGGTCCGAAGATACCACTCCAACCAAACTTCGATTCCTTCCATCGCAGGTCCTTTCGCCAAGGTTTATTCGCCTGGGGGAAAACACTCGGGTTCGCGTCTGGGTGTGACCTGTCTCTTCGATGGACTTCACCCAGGTTCGTCGGCAGGGCCTCTCTTCTCTTCTTCTTTACGAGATGTGAAAGACTAGAAATTGAGGACCTAGTTAGCTTTAAGCTGTGTTTAATGTAAGTGGCATGTTCATTGTATTATATGTTGTATTTATTTAATTTCTACTGTTATTTATTATATGTATATATATTAATATTTTAATTTATTAGAAACTATTTATTTATGTTCGCTTCTTATCCAATCTCTATTAATTTCGTCTAGCTAGTGGGATTTGCTTGCTTCCTGTTGCCACAGAGAGTTTATTATTAAATATTTTTTCCTTTTACGTAATTTATTTTGTTATTCTACTTTTAGTTGATATCTACCTATAATTTAGTTGTTTTTTATATAAAGTACAACTTTATTTGAACTCATTTTTCCAAGTTGTTTCCATAAACTTGAGTAATTATTTGTTGTTTTGTTAATCTTTAATAGTTTTTTGTTGTTTTTTGGATATTTCTATAAACTTGTTATATCTTTGGATACTTATTAATTTATTATCTAAATTTTTGTATAGGCCTACCTATGTTTGTTCTCACTTTATGTAGATTTTTCTCATTCTGATTGTATTAATTTTTTTCCCGATGTATTCTGACCATCTATGCTCTGTTCTTTGTAAATTGGCTGCTGCCGTTGGAAATAAATAAATCTCTCGTCTCTAGACTCTCTCGCTCAAATAAAATGTAAACCTGATACAATAATCTATACACTCTTAGTTTTCCGATCCCTGTTTCTATTTCAGTTCCATTTTCATAGGGTCCCGTCTAAATAAGGTCTGCATTATGATTTTATATATTAATTTATATATATTTATATGAAGGTATTAAATAAACAGTCCATACCATTTCATTGTCTGGTTATAAGTTTACTAAAATAAAACAATAATATTGTGCTGTCTCAAACACCAATAAGACTTGTCTTAGGATGGACTCTAAAATAAACTTCCTTAAGATTACCAATCAAGCAAAGAAATTCAGGCATTAAATGGTTCCGAAATGTCTTGCTAATTAACTAAAATATAATCTTATGAATAGCTTTAATTGATTTATTTACTAATTTGTTCATTCTAAGTTTTATCTCTAAGTTTTTTCGTTTACAATTATTAATTGCCATAATGAATAATATAGCAGTAGGTGACGCGCTCTCGAACTTAATTTTTAACTTCCGCTGTTTTTATATTTTACTAAAGTTACTTCGACTACCTCATGGCCCCAATAATTCAATAACGATCTTACGTTGGAACCTAAGAGGGAAACCTATAAACCAAATCATAAAGTTACATTACAAAAGTTACAACAGGGGGCTACAGTGCTTGAGACATCGATACCGATATTAAAACGTAAACTTTCAGGACTTTAATACAGTGAGGAACAATGAAAAAAAAAAAACAACTTGTTTAATTTACAAATTATTATTTTTAAACAACGATTTATTCCTTAAATAAATCAATACATCATTTATTAGGAAGCCTATAATAAAACACATAAAATTGTAAAAAAAGTAATTATAAATTTGGAATATAAAAGAAATTTTACAGGGTAAGTTTATCACCCATACTTTCAGGTATTTAATTTTTAAGCACTTCCCAATCAATAATCCTTGTGTCCTCGTTATTACTGATTATTTATTTAAATTTCTTTCCAGCTAGATTGTATTTACATTATAATGAGAAACCCAACGGGTCTTGCTAATGAAAAAACATACCATGATAAATTTTTTTTCATTATGTGGACATCAAATATATTTCGGGTGTGTTAAACAAAACAATTTGTGCGATTTTTTATAAAAAATATGCCAAAGAGCAATACCGAAAGGCGTGTATGATAACAAGTTCATGCAATAAGCTTTACACATTGGCATCGCAATTTAACCATACCACTGTGGAGACAGGTAAATTAAAAGTATTACATAAAAACAATGTAGGAGTCGGCCATACCACGTGTCACGTGGATCAGGGCTTCGCTGAACGGTTGTTTTTTAGTAACCTGCTATAGGACGTAAAAACTACAAGAATCGTTTATCCAGGACATGGACAGGTATAAACGAGAACTGAATGGTATAAAATAACGATTAGGCATCAAAAAAGGCTTTACTAATCAATAATCGGTATTTTGTTAGTTTGCCATTTTATGTTATCTGGGTCAAAGAGATTCAAATAGAGTGCATCACAGTCGTTGGGCTGAAACCCATCACATTATGTGTCATCGCTAAATTTTCTTAAGCCTATTAAAATCTTTAATGCAGGGAACATCAATCTCGTTTTAGGTAAGTAACAAATATTTTTTTATACACATTACATCTTTTGCCGAGGTTATCTTAGGATAGTTCAGGAGTTAAACATGAAGCTAAATTCCTATGTGCTCCATCACCGGAATTTAATCTTGTATCGTATATATAAACAGATAAAAAGGAGTATAGAAGAACCTGACAAAACAGATCGAATACCTTACAAACCAATACAAAAAGGGGTATTTTCCGGAATGTTCTCGCAATTAGGAATCATTTCAATCTAGATTGTAAGATCTAACCAGGAACATGTTATATTTAATTTGTGCTCTTCGTCAATAAATACACTATCTACGAAAATTGTTGGTTTTCACTCTGTTGGTTGGCAAGTAGGTTTATTCTAAGATTTTCTCGTTCACATCAAGATTATCTTTGAGACTAAATTTACAGCATTAGGATTTTATTTTCTAAAAGGTAATTTGTAAAACAAATATTTGGTTCGAGGTTTATTGACCTGAACACTCCCCCACTCACAGACCAAGTTTTATACATATACATGAGCAGATACCTAAATAACCATTGTTTATTAACATTTAGTCACCACCATCTTTGATCGGTGATAGATCAAGATTTCCTATTTGTGCAAAAATGGTTTTTATTCCCTTCCTATCATCTCGCTACAGGTTTTGGTTGCCATTTTAACTTTCAAAATGGTTTGATACGCTAAAAAGCACGTCTAATTAGCCTATAAAAAACCCAAAACTTTGATTTCAGTTGATAAAACTGGTTAAAGTTGGCCTAGGAATTAACAGGGTAGCCACTGAGTTTTGGATGAACCAGTATAATATTTTTTAAAAGACTCGAATACTTATTATAAATCATCAACACCCATATTTTCTTTCATAACTTTTGCCATTACTATGAATCTTATACTTCTACGTTTGTCCACTTAAAATCCTTGGTAGGCTGTACGTAACTACGACTGTACACTTACTACTATTTTGGCACTTTCATAACGGGGTGGAGAATGATATTTATGACTTGCAATTTTGATTTTTCAATTTATACAAATAAAAAAGAAGGAGTACACAATAGTCTCGAAACAGACTTTGTGCTTTATAATAAATTTCGTTTACAACCTTACTTCGATGACGCTCAGACAAGTTCATAGAGAGGCATACTCCACACTCGAGTTTTTGTTCGCTGTAAAAATTAATCAAAAACGAAATGTATAATTCTGAGTTGATTTGACAATAAGGTGGTTATTATGGTTATTATTCTTATAAAAAACAATAATGACAAAAACGTTCAAGGTTCTAGAAATGTGTAATTTGTAAAAAAAACGTTTAATTTGCTCAAAGTAATGATAATTTTACATACTACAAGAGAGCGTTTCCTTTAAACCAATCAACTGAGTTATGAGTGAGCTAGACGTATCTAACTGAACAATGCACAGAACATGACATTTGTGCAAAATGCTGCAGACAGTCGGTTCTGTACATTGCCGGTATTTACGGGCGGTAAGAATCAAATACTACCGACACCAAAGTGTCAACATTACAACTATTCAATTTTCGTTCCACATTAAGCTTTGCTTGGTTTCATAGTTGATGTTACAGTTTACAGGATAAGATAACAGTTTAAAACTAAAAGAATTATTAGCAGTTAACATAATTAACATGTGGATTTGGTTTTTGTGATTATATTTATTTCCCTTACTCCTTAGGCAAGTGGTTAGCCATACATTTCTCAAACACATAAAATGTTAAGATCAGATATTGTAATATGTTAAGGTCATAAGCTGAAAATGAGTCAATGTGTCAATACTAACTTATTTAAAGTGAGACCATTCGATCTGCACTAACCAGAAAAAAAACAAACTTTATTGTAGTAACGAAGTTCATAGGGAAGATAAAGAACAGTTCGAATTGAAAAACGGACCCAACCGACTGGGTTACAGAGCGAGTCCTATAAGTGTAAAATAATATGAAGTGGAAAATTTATGTTCACGTGGCTTCGGGAAATCTACTATTTATGTATCTCGAAACTCTGGACATACTTTTCTTTATATGTATCTCTTTTTATGCACCGAACAACTGTCTAAGTTTATTAACGCTAGTCATAACATCTTCTGACTTATGAGAATATGTAGTATATTTGGAAGATTATTGTTACGACTATTGTTCATTGTTTATATTTTCCAGAATTTCAATAACTAAGATTTTACTGTGAGCATTCATAAGTTATATACAATTTTTGTCTCTATCTTTTATGTTTGTCTGAATTAAATATACGATCACATGACTGGTTTCCCTCCGTTGTAATGTTTTCTTTTGTAGAATTGAACGTCCTTGTTTTGCATTCAATACACTTTGAGATTACAGGCATAATATTAAAAAATGTTAAATATTATATTCTAAATTCTGAGTTTGATATTATACTATCATATGGCATAATGAAAGTCTACCTAATACTACTATTCTTGAAAAATCCTAAGTATGAACTGTTATTTTATTCTAGCCAATCTAAAATGTTTAGTGACTAAACGATTTTTTCGTGAAATAGCTGAAATCTTATTCAAGCAAATTTCTCACTTTATTAAGATACACATATATCTACAAGAAAATATTATTTAAGGGGGTTCGGTATGCCCTATCCTTCGCATGTTAATTTGGCCAATTTTATGTACCTTTTTCTCAGAAACCTTTAGAGCTATCATCATCAAACTTTAGGATACTACTATTTAGACCTTTGTTAACATTTAGAGCGGAACAAAGTAAAAAAAAAGAAGTTTTTATTTAATTTGTTGTAAATAAAAAATTTATTAATTTTTTGTAAAATAATTTATAATTATAATTTTTTTAATAAAAATTTAAAATAGATTCTTATAATGTCTTCCGCTCTAAATGTTAACAAAGGTCTAAATAGTAGTGTCCTAAAGTTTGATGATGATAGCTTTAAAGGTTTCTGAGAAAAAGGTACATAAAA